>NW_026970104.1:320000-486123 GCF_028390025.1 Pseudophryne corroboree
ACCCCTGGCCCTTGGGTGGCTGGGGGGGGGGCCTTGATTGAAGGGGTCCCCACTCCCCCAGGGTACCCCGGCCAGGGGTGACTAGTTGGATATTTAATGCCACGGCCGCAGGGCACTGTATAAAAGTGACCCCCGGCTGTGGCATTATCTGTCCAGCTAGTGGAGCCCGATGCTGGTGTAAAAATAATGGGGGACCCTACTCTTTTTGTCCCCCGTATTTTTTGCACCAGCACCAGGCGCAGAGCCCGGAGCTGGTTTTAAAAATACGGGGGATGCCCTGTCCGTTTTTCCCCCGGATTTTTAGAACCAGGACCGGCTCAAAGAGCCCGAGGCTGGTTATGCTTTGGAGGGGGGACCCCACGCAATTTTTCTTTTCCGGGTTTTTCACATTCCATTTAAAAAATAATAATAATAATCTTTTAAAAAATATATAAATAATACTTGTGCCTCCAAAAAAGACAAACCAAGTACCTAATCCCTTCTAATATAAATAGATATGCTATTACCCCAAAAAAATATTATTTTTTATTAGATTCCGCCTGCAAAGTGTAGCGGATTGAAAATGACGAATTTACTGTTTAAAAGCACTGTTGTCGAATTTACAAACTTCAATTGAATATACTTTTGTTGAATTGCCGCATTTGTACCATTGCAGAAAAGTCGAATTTGTCAAATGTCGAATTTTAAAAAGTCGAATTTTGAAAGGATGCAAGATTAGGCCCCGCCCCCTTCTTCACATCAGCCGTCCCCTTCTACCCCTGTACCTTGCTCTCTCCTGTCTGTGCTCTCTCCCGTCTGTAGGACTAGGCCCCGCCCCCTTCTTACCCTCCAGTGACTGCTCTCTCCTGACAAGTGGACCAGGCCTGCCCCCTACACGCTGCTGGTGTCTTCATTGTTACTTGGTCTGGAGCTCCGTTGGGGAGAGAACTCACGTGAGCTCATTAAGAATGAGGAACTGGCATGTTTTAATTTTATTGTGAGTAGTGTAGTGTGGTGATGTAGTATGTTGTATGGGGGGTATAGTGTAACTATGAAGTGCAGCATATGGGAGGGCTATAGCACAGTGATGTAGTGTGGCATATGGGGGGTGGTAGCGCATAGGCGTGCGTACAGGGGGTGCCTGGTGCGCACAGGCACTCCCTAATGTCCAGCACCGCTGCACGCCACGCTTGCTGTGGCACAGTGATCGCTGAGTGTGTGATCGGTGGAGCCTAGCCTGTAGCTCATTTCCGTACCTCCCACCACCGCTGCGCCCGCCCCCCCTCTGCCTGCTGCTAATACTATGCTGAGTGCATTCGTCGGCGGCCTCACTGGGGGGACTGGTGTCACCTTGCAATGTGACGTGGTGATGTCCGCCTATGCTCTCCTCCCGCCCACCTGTGCTTTCCTCCCGCTGCGGTCTCTCAGTCCTAGTGTGCCGCGGCTGCCACACCACTAGCAGTGTTCCTCTAGGGGGGACTGGGAGCCGCCGGCAGACACATTCTGCTGAGACTTACTTGTCAGTGCGGGTTCCGGATGGCAGGCGGCGGGTGGGAGGGCAGACGGGGAGCAGGTGTCACAAGGAGTGTGTGGGTAACTAATTCACAATACTTCCGCTCAACGTGGCACTGCTGGTCCTTCATCTCCCATGTCTCTTCACCAGGTGGCGGGCGGCCCGGAAATTAAGTGATGTGTTGTGCAGCAGTCAGTGTGAAGTGACTGTGAGTAACACTGATGGTGCTGATGATGCTGCTGCAGAATCGGGAAGCAATTAATTCATAAATATAATGTACTCAGTGTATTATACATACATAAACATGTACATACGTGTATTTGTGTATACATGTATATACATGAGTGTGTGTGCATATATATATATATATATACAGCCAGTTCCCAGGAACAAAAGTCCTCCCCCGCTTCCGCTAAGTCCACAGCATGACGCTGGGGCTCCACTGGTGGAGCCAGGTGCGGTGGGGGCCCGTCTCAAGTGCTTCAGCAATCAGTGGGCTTGCTCACAGGTGGATCCCTGGATTCTACAAGTAGTGTCTCAGGGATTCAAGCTGGAATTCGAGACGTCTCCCCCTCGCCGTTTCCTAAAATCTGCCTTGCCAACATCTCCCTTGGACAGGGAGGCTGTGATAGAGGCAAATTCACAAGCTGTATTTGCAGCAGGTGATAGTCAAGGTACCCCTCCTTCAACAAGGAAGGGGTTACTATTCCACAATGTTTGTGGTACCGAAACCGGACGGTTCGGTGAGACCCATTTTAAATTTTAAATCTTTGAACACGTATATAAAACGGTTCAAGTTCAAGATGGAATCGCTCAGGGCGGTTATCTCAAGCCTGGAGGAAGGGGATTACATGGTATCACTGGACATCAAGGATGCTTACCTGCATGTCCCCATTTACTCTCCTCACCAGGAGTACCTCAGATTTGTGGTACAGGACTGTCATTCTGCGGCGGGACTGCCGCATTCTAGATCAGTAAAAGCCCATTCCACGAGGAAGGTGGGCTCTTCTTGGGCGGCTGCCCGAGGGGTCTCTGCTTTACAACTTTGCCGAGCTGCTACTTGGTCGGGGTCAAAAACACATTTGCAAGATTTTACAAGTTTGACACCCTGGCTGAGGAGGACCTAGAGTTCGCTCATTCGGTGCTGCAGAGTCATCCGCACTCTCCCTCCCGTTTGGGAGCTTTGATATAATCCCCATGGTCCTTACGGAGTCCCAGCATCCACTTAGGACGTCAGAGAAAATAAGATTTTACTCACCGGTAAATCTATTTCTCGTAGTCCGTAGTGGATGCTGGGCGCCCATCCCAAGTACTTGTACATAGTTATTGTTAACAAAAGGGTTATTGTTGAGAGCCATCTGTGCAGAGGCTCCGTTGTTGTCATACTGTTAACTGGGTATAATATCACGAGTTGTACGGTGTGATTGGTGTGGCTGGTATGAGTCTTACCCGGGATTCAAAATCCTTCCTTAGTGTCAGCTCTTCCGGGCACAGTATCCTAACTGAGGTCTGGAGGAGGGTCATAGGGGGAGGAGCCAGTGCACACCAGGTAGTCCTAAAGCTCTCTTTAGTTGTGCCAAGTCTCCTGCGGAGCCGCTATTCCCCATGGTCCTTACGGAGTCCCAGCATCCACTACGGACTACGAGAAATAGATTTACCGGTGAGTAAAATCTTATTTTATATATATATATATATATATATATATATATATGACTTGGGGTTTGTTTTATTAGATAGAGCATGTCCCTGTGAAGTGCCTTTTGGGGTTGTGGTTTTTCAGAAAGTTTTAGGTTTTTTTTAATTAAGAGAAATATGCCCCATTATAGAGATCGGGCATTTCAATTAGTTGCGCCTGCGCAGTGGCCGCCAGCAGGGGGTGTACTAGAGTGCCTTCTCTTGAGAGCCGCAATATGGCCGCCTTCTCCCCGGTTATTCTGTAAATAGGAAAATAACCTCACAGGTTCACATAGGGCAGAGTTGCCACTACTAGTGCAGGGCTGTAACTTACAGTACTAAGGAAAAGCCATATACTAAATAGAGATGAGCGGGTTCGGTTTCTTTGAATCCGAACCCGCACGAACTTCACTTTTTTTTTCACGGGTCCGAGCGACTCGGATCTTCCCGCCTTGCTCGGTTAACCCGAGCGCGCCCGAACGTCATCATGACGCTGTCGGATTCTCGCGAGACTCGGATTCTATATAAGGAGCCGCGCGTCGCCGCCATTTTCACACGTGCATTGAGATTGATAGGGAGAGGACGTGGCTGGCGTCCTCTCCATTAGAATAGATTAGAAGAGAGAGAGAGAGAGAGAGAGATTGTGCAGACAGAGTTTACCACAGTGACCAGTGCAGTTGTTGTTAAGTTAACTTTTATTTAATATATCCGTTCTCTGCTATATCCGTTCTCTGCCTGAAAAAAAATGATACACAGCAGTCACACAGTGTGACTCAGTCTGTGTGCACTCAGCTCAGCCCAGTGTGCTGCACATCAATGTATAAAAGCTTATAATAATTGTGGGGGAGACTGGGGAGCACTGCAGGTTGTTATAGCAGGAGCCAGGAGTACATAATATATTAATTTAAAATTAAACAGTGCACACTTTTGCTGCAGGAGTGCCACTGCCAGTGTGACTAGTGGTGACCAGTGCCTGACCACCAGTATAGTAGTATATTGTTGTATACTATCTCTTTATCAACCAGTCTATATTAGCAGCAGACACAGTACAGTGCGGTAGTTCACGGCTGTGGCTACCTCTGTGTCGGCAGTCGGCACTCGGCAGGCAGTCCGTCCATCCATAATTGTATAATTATATACCACCTAACCGTGGTATTTTTTTTTCTTTCTTTATACCGTCGTCATAGTCATACTAGTTGTTACGAGTATACTACTATCTCTTTATCAACCAGTGTACAGTGCGGTAGTTCACGGCTGTGGCTACCTCTGTGTCGGCAGTCGGCAGGCAGTCCGTCCATCCATAATTGTATTATAATATATACCACCTAACCGTGGTTTTTTTTTCATTCTTTATACCGTCATAGTGTCATACTAGTTGTTACGAGTATACTACTATCTCTTTATCAACCAGTGTACAGTGCGGTAGTTCACGGCTGTGGCTACCTCTGTGTCGGCAGTCGGCAGGCAGTCCGTCCATCCATAATTGTATTATAATATATACCACCTAACCGTGGTTTTTTTTTCATTCTTTATACCGTCATAGTCAGTCATACTAGTTGTTACGAGTATACTACTATCTCTTTATCAACCAGTGTACAGTGCGGTAGTTCACGGCTGTGGCTACCTCTGTGTCGGCACTCGGCAGGCAGTCCGTCCATCCATAATTGTATTATAATATATACCACCTAACCGTGGTTTTTTTTTCATTCTTTATACCGTCATAGTGTCATACTAGTTGTTACGAGTATACTACTATCTCTTTATCAACCAGTGTACAGTGCGGTAGTTCACGGCTGTGGCTACCTCTGTGTCGGAACTCGGCAGGCAGTCCGTCCATCCATAATTGTATTATTATAATATATACCACCTAACCGTGGTTTTTTTTTCATTCTTTATACCGTCATAGTGTCATACTAGTTGTTACGAGTATACTACTATCTCTTTATCAACCAGTGTACAGTGCGGTAGTTCACGGCTGTGGCTACCTCTGTGTCGGCAGTCGGCAGGCAGTCCGTCCATCCATAATTGTATTATAATATATACCACCTAACCGTGGTTTTTTTTTCATTCTTTATACCGTCATAGTGTCATACTAGTTGTTACGAGTATACTACTATCTCTTTATCAACCAGTGTACAGTGCGGTAGTTCACGGCTGTGGCTACCTCTGTGTCGGCAGTCGGCAGGCAGTCCGTCCAACCATAATTGTATTATAATATATACCACCTAACCGTGGTTTTTTTTTCATTCTTTATACCGTCGTCATACTAGTTGTTACGAGTATACTACTATCTCTTTATCAACCAGTGTACAGTGCGGTAGTTCACGGCTGTGGCTACCTCTGTGTCGGCACTCGGCAGGCAGTCCGTCCATCCATAATTGTATTATATACCACCTAACCGTGGTTTTTTTATACCACCTAACCGTGGCAGTCCGTCCATAATTGTATACTAGTATCCAATCCATCCATCTCCATTGTTTACCTGAGGTGCCTTTTAGTTCTGCCTATAAAATATGGAGAACAAAAAAGTTGAGGTTCCAAAATTAGGGAAAGATCAAGATCCACTTCCACCTCGTGCTGAAGCTGCTGCCACTAGTCATGGCCGAGACGATGAAATGCCAGCAACGTCGTCTGCCAAGGCCGATGCCCAATGTCATAGTACAGAGCATGTCAAATCCAAAACACCAAATATCAGAAAAAAAAGGACTCCAAAACCTAAAATAAAATTGTCGGAGGAGAAGCGTAAACTTGCCAATATGCCATTTACCACACGGAGTGGCAAGGAACGGCTGAGGCCCTGGCCTATGTTCATGGCTAGTGGTTCAGCTTCACATGAGGATGGAAGCACTCAGCCTCTCGCTAGAAAACTGAAAAGACTCAAGCTGGCAAAAGCACCGCAAAGAACTGTGCGTTCTTTGAAATCCCAAATCCACAAGGAGAGTCCAATTGTGTCGTTTGCGATGCCTGACCTTCCCAACACTGGACGTGAAGAGCATGCGCCTTCCACTATTTGCATGCCCCCTGCAAGTGCTGGAAGGAGCACCCGCAGTCCAGTTCCTGATAGTCAGATTGAAGATGTCAGTGTTGAAGTACACCAGGATGAGGAGGATATGGGTGTTGCTGGCGCTGGGGAGGAAATTGACCAGGAGGATTCTGATGGTGAGGTGGTTTGTTTAAGTCAGGCACCCGGGGAGACACCTGTTGTCCGTGGGAGGAATATGGCCGTTGACATGCCAGGTGAAAATACCAAAAAAATCAGCTCTTCGGTGTGGAGGTATTTCACCAGAAATGCGGACAACAGGTGTCAAGCCGTGTGTTCCCTTTGTCAAGCTGTAATAAGTAGGGGTAAGGACGTTAACCACCTCGGAACATCCTCCCTTATACGTCACCTGCAGCGCATTCATAATAAGTCAGTGACAAGTTCAAAAACTTTGGGTGACAGCGGAAGCAGTCCACTGACCAGTAAATCCCTTCCTCTTGTAACCAAGCTCACGCAAACCACCCCACCAACTCCCTCAGTGTCAATTTCCTCCTTCCCCAGGAATGCCAATAGTCCTGCAGGCCATGTCACTGGCAAGTCTGACGAGTCCTCTCCTGCCTGGGATTCCTCCGATGCATCCTTGCGTGTAACGCCTACTGCTGCTGGCGCTGCTGTTGTTGCCGCTGGGAGTCGATGGTCATCCCAGAGGGGAAGTCGTAAGCCCACTTGTACTACTTCCAGTAAGCAATTGACTGTTCAACAGTCCTTTGCGAGGAAGATGAAATATCACAGCAGTCATCCTACTGCAAAGCGGATAACTGAGGCCTTGGCATCCTGGGTGGTGAGAAACGTGGTTCCGGTATCCATCATTACTGCAGAGCCAACTAGAGACTTGTTGGAGGTACTGTGTCCCCGGTACCAAATACCATCTAGGTTCCATTTCTCTAGGCAGGCGATACCGAAAATGTACACAGACCTCAGAAAAAGAGTCACCAGTGTCCTAAAAAATGCAGCTGTACCCAATGTCCACTTAACCACGGACATGTGGACAAGTGGAGCAGGGCAGGGTCAGGACTATATGACTGTGACAGCCCACTGGGTAGATGTATGGACTCCCGCCGCAAGAACAGCAGCGGCGGCACCAGTAGCAGCATCTCGCAAACGCCAACTCTTTCCTAGGCAGGCTACGCTTTGTATCACCGCTTTCCAGAATACGCACACAGCTGAAAACCTCTTACGGCAACTGAGGAAGATCATCGCGGAATGGCTTACCCCAATTGGACTCTCCTGTGGATTTGTGGCATCGGACAACGCCAGCAATATTGTGTGTGCATTAAATCTGGGCCAATTCCAGCACGTCCCATGTTTTGCACATACCTTGAATTTGGTGGTGCAGAATTTTTTAAAAAACGACAGGGGCGTGCAAGAGATGCTGTCGGTGGCCAGAAGAATTGCGGGACACTTTCGGCGTACAGGCACCACGTACAGAAAACTGGAGCACCACCAAAAACTACTGAACCTGCCCTGCCATCATCTGAAGCAAGAAGTGGTAACGAGGTGGAATTCAACCCTCTATATGCTTCAGAGGTTGGAGGAGCAGCAAAAGGCCATTCAAGCCTATACAATTGAGCACGATATAGTAGGTGGAATGCACCTGTCTCAAGTGCAGTGGAGAATGATTTCAACGTTGTGCAAGGTTCTGATGCCCTTTGAACTTGCCACACGTGAAGTCAGTTCAGACACTGCCAGCCTGAGTCAGGTCATTCCCCTCATCAGGCTTTTGCAGAAGAAGCTGGAGGCATTGAAGGAGGAGCTAACACGGAGCGATTCCGCTAGGCATGTGGGACTTGTGGATGCAGCCCTTAATTCGCTTAACAAGGATTCACGGGTGGTCAATCTGTTGAAATCAGAGCACTACATTTTGGCCACCGTGCTCGATCCTAGATTTAAAGCCTACCTTGGATCTCTCTTTCCGGCAGACACAGGTCTGCTGGGGTTGAAAGACCTGCTGGTGACAAAATTGTCAAGTCAAGCGGAACGCGACCTGTCAACATCTCCTCCTTCACATTCTCCCGCAACTGGGGGTGCGAGGAAAAGGCTCAGAATTCCGAGCCCACCCGCTGGCGGTGATGCAGGGCAGTCTGGAGCGACTGCTGATGCTGACATCTGGTCCGGACTGAAGGACCTGACAACGATTACGGACATGTCGTCTACTGTCACTGCATATGATTCTCTCAACATTGATAGAATGGTGGAGGATTATATGAGTGACCGCATCCAAGTAGGCACGTCACACAGTCCGTACTTATACTGGCAGGAAAAAGAGGCAATTTGGAGGCCCTTGCACAAACTGGCTTTATTCTACCTAAGTTGCCCTCCCACAAGTGTGTACTCCGAAAGAGTGTTTAGTGCCGCCGCTCACCTTGTCAGCAATCGGCGTACGAGGTTACATCCAGAAAATGTGGAGAAGATGATGTTCATTAAAATGAATTATAATCAATTCCTCCGCGGAGACATTGACCAGCAGCAATTGCCTCCACAAAGTACACAGGGAGCTGAGATGGTGGATTCCAGTGGGGACGAATTGATAATCTGTGAGGAGGGGGATGTACACGGTGATATATCGGAGGGTGAAGATGAGGTGGACATCTTGCCTCTGTAGAGCCAGTTTGTGCAAGGAGAGATTAATTGCTTCTTTTTTGGGGGGGGTCCAAACCAACCCGTCATATCAGTCACAGTCGTGTGGCAGACCCTGTCACTGAAATGATGGGTTGGTTAAAGTGTGCATGTCCTGTTTTGTTTATACAACATAAGGGTGGGTGGGAGGGCCCAAGGATAATTCCATCTTGCACCTCTTTTTTCTTTTCTTTTTCTTTGCATCATGTGCTGATTGGGGAGGGTTTTTTGGAAGGGACATCCTGCGTGACACTGCAGTGCCACTCCTAGATGGGCCCGGTGTTTGTGTCGGCCACTGGGGTCGCTAATCTTACTCACACAGCTACCTCATTGCGCCTCTTTTTTTCTTTGCGTCATGTGCTGTTTGGGGAGGGTTTTTTGGAAGGGACATCCTGCGTGACACTGCAGTGCCACTCCTAGATGTGCCCGGTGTTTGTGTCGGCCACTAGGGTCGCTAATCTTACTCACACAGTCAGCTACCTCATTGCGCCTCTTTTTTTCTTTGCGTCATGTGCTGTTTGGGGAGGGTTTTTTGGAAGGGCCATCCTGCGTGACACTGCAGTGCCACTCCTAGATGGGCCCGGTGTTTGTGTCGGCCACTAGGGTCGCTAATCTTACTCACACAGCTACCTCATTGCGCCTCTTTTTTTCTTTGCGTCATGTGCTGTTTGGGGAGGGTTTTTTGGAAGGGACATCCTGCGTGACACTGCAGTGCCACTCCTAGATGGGCCCGGTGTTTGTGTCGGCCACTAGGGTCGCTTATCTTACTCACACAGCGACCTCGGTGCAAATTTTAGGACTAAAAATAATATTGTGAGGTGTGAGGTATTCAGAATAGACTGAAAATGAGTGTAAATTATGGTTTTTGAGGTTAATAATACTTTGGGATCAAAATGACCCCCAAATTCTATGATTTAAGCTGTTTTTTAGTGTTTTTGGAAAAAAACACCTGAATCCAAAACACACCCGAATCCGACAAAAAAAATTCGGTGAGGTTTTGCCAAAACGCGTTCGAACCCAAAACACGGCCGCGGAACCGAACCCAAAACCAAAACACAAAACCCGAAAAATTTCAGGCGCTCATCTCTAATACTAAAGCGGCACGGTGACCTCACCCCTCTCAGAGACACCAGGGCGCAGCACACTGGTACACACACCTGTTAGCTCAGGGCAGCACTATAGGACCCTCCTGTAATGCTGTGCTGGCGGCGTGTAGTGATCAGGGCACTGGGAGACTGGCTGGCTGGTCTCCGTCTCTGCTGCCTATAGAACTTCCACCTCTGTTATATATCAGGGCTGCTCTCCTGTTATGATTCCAATACTCTGGTCTGGGGATATCTTATAGCAAGGACCTGAGTACTGGAATGTAATGCTTGGAAAGGGAGTGGGAACGGGAATAGCCCCTGGCGCCCTATCTCCGTTGTCTCGCCCGTGCTGTCAGAAATCTCTTGCGAGACTATGGTTGCTTGGGCCCATGGCAGCCGCGTTTGAAGGGCGGATTACGTCTGCTCAACTCCGATGCCCCCTCAGGTCTTAATGGGAGACAAAGAGAAATCCGAGACAGGGTGATAACAAGGGGCCCTCTACTTAACAACAAAGCCAGGGGCTCAAAACTAACTTTAAACTAGAGTATGTGCGGAAAACCGCCAGGGAAAAGGACAACCAAAATACCCACTTGTCCACTCTTCTACCCGGCACCGGCGAGTTCCGGAGAGGAGTGTGGGAGCGTAAACCTCCGCAAATGCACCAACACAGAATACAAAATAAAGCGGCCTAGGCCGCAGCACGCGGCGGAGCCGCCACTCACGAGGACCACACAGTCCTCTAGCGACTGTTGCGGGTAAATGAGGACTGGAAGACTCCTTGGGAAGAGATGACAACACTAAGATTCAGGAACTCTGAGGACAGGAATGACCGGACACAGCAGAACTGGAACAGACGTCAGCAAACCAAAGCAGCATGCAGGAAGCTATTACCGGCGTCTGTGTGAAGCACTGAGAAGGTATTTAGCAGGGAGTCCTTCAATCAGAAGTTCAGAGCCTGATTAGCACAATGCCGTGCAGCTGCCTTGCTGCACGACCAGAAGACAATGTGTGTGTGTAGTTCACCTGATTGACCCTGCAAGGGGAGCGCAGTCCGTCCGTGGCGTCCCCGTTGCTAGGGTCCAGGCGGCTCAGCGCGCCCGGCATCCTAGCGTTGCTAGGGAGCCGGCGGCTAGCACGCTCGGCGTCCCTAGTTGCTAGGCGCCGGGCCGCGAGGACATCGCGGACCACGGCGCCTAACACCTGTGTGTTCTCTTCCTCTCCTACCTCACACTGGAACTGGCCGCCCAGAGAACGAGAGGGCAGCGGCTGACATCAGAGAGGGTGCAGCAATCTGTGTGGGCAGAGCCCCTCACAGCAAGGTGTCCTTATGCTGTGCCCCGTGTAATCACTGTGATCCATACAGACTCACCCTGGTATGCTCTCTATTATTTATTTTTTTACACTGCGGCATGCTCGAGGGAAGGGAGCAGGCACCACCCCACCGCCACTACTCCTCCGCCAGCATCACTGCCGAGCCGGTCAGTGTTCCGGCGGCAATGAGCAGTAGGCAGCCACCAGCAACAACAGTCAGGAAGCTGTTACTCCCGGCAGCAGTAGCGTCAAGCTGCAATTCAGCCAGCGGCACGATGATCCGGGAGACAGTGGCAGCACAGGGAAGCAGTACCCCCTCCAATCGCAGCACCAACTAGGAGACTGAGGCAGCAACCTGCCCCCAGCAGCAGCACCACCCTGATGATAGGTAAGATGCATTTTGGTGTCACAAGAAGGTGGCCGGAGTAGTGGCTGGCTGTGGTCACACCCCGGGGAAAAGTGATAGTGATTTCAGTGTTCCCTTGCGCGGGGATTGGATGTGTAGATGTATGGAGGCTATGTATGTATAGATGTGAGCGGCAGTGTGCGGATGTATGAGAGCAGCAGTGTGCGGATGTATGAGAGCGGCAATGTACGGCTGTATAACTGCGTCGGTGTGCGGCTGTATGAGTGCGATGGTGTGCGGCTGTATGCGTGCGGCGGTGTGCGGCTGTAAGAGTGCGGTAGTGTGCGGCTGTAAGAGTACGGCTGTAAGAGTACGGCTGTAAGAGTACGGCTGTAAGAGTACGGCTGTAAGAGTGCGGGGTTGTACGGATGTATGAGAGCGGGGTTGTACGGATGTATGAGAGCGGGGTTGTACGGATGTATGAGAGCGGCAGTGTATGGATGTATGAGAGCAACAGTGTACAGTTGTGTGAGAGCGGCAGTGTGCGGATGTATGAGAGTGGCGGTGTACGGATGTATGAGAGCGGCAGTGTATGGATGGCAGCGTCATAGGGAGGGATGTCGGAATGCTGTTATAGGGTTCCTAATACAAAATGCCACGTTGGGCTTGATGGGCAGGTAGTGCGGCAAGCACACCCAAATTGGCATCTGACGTCGCCTGCAGTCCACACTGTTGTGAGGAGTCAGAGTTAATTTTGACTGTGTAGTGTACTCACAGAGGACCTACCGCCCGTCCCCTCCTCGCATCTGAGCAGCAGGTCAGGCTCTTATTTTCTTTTTAATCAGGAGAGGCCGAGTGAACTGTGAGCAGGGGGGCAGAGCTACATGGGACCCAGAGGGGCTGCTGTGCTGTCAGAGAGGGAGAGGAAGAGAGAGATGAAGCTACTGCAGATCCCCAGCTGATTGTGAGGTGCCGGGTTGAAGGGTGATGTGATCACCCTTCTCCCTCGCTGCCGCTGGGGACCGCATCTAGGCTTCCTCCATCGAGGGCATGCGGCGCAGCAGTGGGCAGCGTGTAATGAGTTTGTCTGACTCATTATACTGCTGCCTGTTGTGGACACCTCCGTCCGTACGGACTGGTGTACATGCCCAGCACAGAGGTGACAGTGTTGGTGGAAGTGCTGCCCAGTTCTGACCCTGCAGGCCTCCCTGATCTGACTGCGGCCGCTGCTACTGCTGCGGCCCGAAACCCCTGCCGGTCCCCTCCATAGACTTCTGCCTGTCCAGCGCTGAGGTACTAGGGGTATCCCAGCTGCGGGAAGGGTATGTCTCTGGCTTTCTCTCCGGCAGGGGAAGGTGACAGCGGCGGAGGAAGTGTTGCCCACCTCAGACACTGCAGGCCTCCCCGATCCAGCTGCGGCCACAGCTGATGCTGCCAGAACCCCCTGCTGGTCTCCTTTGTTGACTGCCGCATGGCCAGTGCTGAAGTACTGGGGGTAGGCCAGCTACGGGAAGAGTGTCTCTGCCTCGGGCTCTCTCTCTCTGTCAGGGGAAGGAAGGGCTGATTCTCTGGCACAACAGGGAGGGCTAGGCTGCAGGAACACAGCACTGGAAGAAACAGGAGGCCGAACTCATGACCAAAAAGTGAGCAGTGCAGTGATCAGCCCCCTAGTCTTTCCCTCTCTCTGGGTGCAGAGCTGTATTCTACAGAGAGAGCTGGGATGGGAAGAAGGGGAACGGCACCTGACACACACATACACGCGCGGCACCTGACACACACATACACGCGCAACACCTGACACACACACATACACGTGCGGCACCTGACACACACACACGTAGCATCAGACACAATAAAATAAACATGCAGCACCTGACCCACACATACACGCGCAACACCTGACACACACACATACACGTGCGGCACCTGACACACACACACACACACGTAGCATCAGACACAATAAAATAAACATGCAGCACCTGACCCACACATACACGCGCAACACCTGACACACACACATATACACGTGCGGCACCTGACACACACACGTACCATCAGACACAATAAAATAAACATGCAGCACCTGACACATGCATATACACGCAGCACCTGACACATGCATATACACGCAGCACCTGACACATGCATATACACGCAGCACCTGACACATGCATATACACGCAGCACCTGACACATGCATATACACGCAGCACCTGACACATGCATATACACGCAGCACCTGACACATGCATATACACGCAGCACCTGACACATACATATACACGCACACCATCAGACACACACATACACACGCAGTGCCTTACTCACACACACATAGACACGTGCAGCACCTGAGGCACACACATGTACACGCGCAGCACCTGACGCACACACATGTACACGCGCAGCACCTGACGCACACTCATGTACACACGCAGCACCTGACGCACACTCATGTACACGCGCAGCACTTAATGCACACTCATGTACACGCGCAGCACCTGACGCACACTCATGTACACGCGCATCACCTGACACAGACATACGTATTCATGCACAGCACCAGACATACACTTGTACACACGCGGAGCACCTGATACTCACACACATATACACCCGCCACACCTGACACACACACACACACGTGCGGCAGCTGACGCATACACACGCACCATCAGACACACTCATATATACACGCAGCACCTGACACACACATACACACAGGAGCTGACACACACATACACAGGCAGCACCTGACACACACACACATATACACGCGCAGCACCTGACACCACGCACTCACACGTACAAGCAATGCATTTCACGCCTACCTCCAGCCTCAGTTACAGGCTGCTGCCGCCTACCCCCCTCCCTGCATCAGCTGCAAAGGCAGCAAAATATTTTGACCAAAGTCTAAAGGCCCGTACACATTAAACGATGTCGCTCTGTGAGCTACATCGTCTAATGTTTCCCCTCCCGGGCCGGCCGGCGGCCGACTGTACACACTGAGCGATATGACCGCTCATATCGCTCAGTGACGTCACGCCCCCGCCAGCCCTGCATGAAGGTCGTGGACGACAGTCCACATCCTTCCTGCATGCCCTACCGACAGCGAAGATTGTTGCCGACCCGCGGGGCCGCGCATCGTTTGTCGCTGGCTGCATACACACTTAACGATAAAATGAGCGACGTCGCTCATTAAATCATTAAGTGTGTACGGACCTTAAACAATTTGGTTTGGTTAATAAAATAATTTTGCACAGAACAGTGATGTTATACGAACATTTTCATTAAACATTTAAAAAATCAAATGTTTATTCTTACAGTGAAATTTTACATTTCTGAATAAAAAAAATAAATGTAAAAAAAGCGATGAAATTCCATAGACAAAAAACCTTACGGTTTCACATGTCCCATTAAGGCTTCTTAGACATGATCGAAATTTCAGAAGCCTGTTGTAACTCTTCCACTCAAACTCCAAAAAGCAATGAAATTCCGATCATTAAGGCTGACGCCTTAATGGACGTGTTCCTTGCGCAATACAGATATGGTATGCCATCACAGCCTGTGGGTAAGTGCAGATTCAGCACTCTCACAGAGTGAGATTGCTGTCACTCACACAATGGTGGAGCTGCTAATTCACAGATTTGTGTGCTCATTGGAATACACACATGCAGTCTATGCAACTGAAGGTCTGAGCGGAAGACAAAGCTGCTCAGATGAGGTAAGAGTGTTGTTGATTGGAGGGAGGAGAGCGGTGTGGATGGGGGAACAGAAGTGTGTGGATAGAGGGAACACTAAGCAGCACTAATGGGGGGGACAGAGAAACACGGGGTAATTCAGACC
Source organism: Pseudophryne corroboree (assembly GCF_028390025.1). Classification (NCBI taxonomy): domain Eukaryota; kingdom Metazoa; phylum Chordata; class Amphibia; order Anura; family Myobatrachidae; genus Pseudophryne; species Pseudophryne corroboree. The sequence continues at coordinate 335,414 of NW_026970104.1, forward strand.
GCAGCAGCAGCAGCAGCGATTGCAGTCTGAATTAGTTTGTGAGGTGCGCACGTGCAATGGCCGCACTGCGCGTGCGTACCCCAGGAGCCCAGTGAGATGCTATCACCCTGCCTGATTGATAGGCAGAGGTGGTTTGGGGAAGGAGGGGGGCGTGCAAACAGCGTTAGAATGCCATTGGCAGGGCATGGTCTGCACAACGGAGGCGTTTCCGGACCACTGGGGGGTGGGCTGTGGCGGTTATCCCCCTGCCAAGAGCGCAGGATCCACTAAATTTACCTTCAGGATGTCAGCTACATGAATAGGGTAAGAGTGGTGTGGATAAGGGGTAGATTAAGCAGCAAGTATGGGAAGGGAGACAGAGCGGTGCAGATGGGGGAAATGGTGCAGATGGGTTGAAAACACTGGCATGGATGGGTAGAAAACTGGTGCAGATGGGAGAGAAGACAGTGTGCCATGTACTGGAGGAGGCAGAGTGACGTTGAAGAAGGAAACACTGAGCAGCACAGAGAGAAGGAAACGGTGGTACAGACAATGCACAGGTGGGGAAAGACAGATGGTACAGATAAGTTAGTACAGACTAGCACAGATGGGAGAACACAGCAGTAGGGATTGGGGAAGACCGGGCAGCATGGGGGTGTATAGGGGAAGTAAGTGTAGATGCATAGACCGTAGATGGGGTATTATAGTTTAGCAATTAACCAAGATGTTTGAGGGAGCTAAATGTGTATACTAAGTGAGATGGATGTATGGAGTTAGAAGGATGTTGTAACAAGGTGGCTTTGTTGTGTTGACTGAATGGGATGGTTGTGGGCACTGTGTGGGATGGGAGCACCACAAAACTGCTCAGACCTTCAGTTGCATAGACTGCATGTGTGTATTCCAATGAGCACACAAATCTGTGAATTAGCAGCTCCACCATTGTGTGAGTGACAGCAATCTCACTCTGTGAGAGTGCTGAATCTGCACTTACCCACAGGCTGTGATGGCATACCATATCTGTATTGCGCAAGGAACACGTCCATTAAGGCGTCAGCCTTACTGATCGGAATTTCATTGCTTTTTGGAGTTTGAGTGGAAGAGTTACAACAGGTTTCTGAAATTTCGATCATGTCTAAGAAGTCTTAATGGGACATGTGAAACCGTAAGGTTTTTTGTCTATGGAATATATATATATATATATATATCACAAACATATATGATTCATACATATATCACACACACATACATGATACATACATGAGAAAGACCTGGGATGGTGATGAGGCCAGGGCCCCCTGCTGATGTTGCGTTGAGGAAGGCAGTGTTCCAGGGCGGATGCCAGTCGGGGAGAGCGCCGCGCAGCCCGGGAAAAATACTGCTGAGGAGCTACATCTGGAAGAGCCCCTGGGAGGGAGAGTGCCACATGCCCCATCCTGCGCGGCAGACTCTGCAGGCCTGCACATGGGAAGGGAGGTCTCTGGCCACACATACTCACCCTTCTGCTGAAGCCCCGCTGCTGTCCCCATCAGCGATCTCCAGCGGGGAGCGGGGCCAGGATGAACCTCAACCTGTGAGAACTATCTTCATGATCAAGAGATCTCATATGCAAGATAAGTATGTGTTGGGATAGGGCTGGGGAGGGCGGCTGCTCGGGCACCCCCCCGTCAAGTTAAGGAGATTTAACTGAGGAAGCACAAGGGAACTCTCGTCTGGGGACAACAACTGCAGGGAGACCACATCTTTTCATATGAACATGGGAGGGCAGAAGGCTGCCTAATACTGAAGCACCCTCAGACATTAAACCATATGCAACAACTATTGCAAGCATTCCTGGGGGAAGTTCTGCAGCAGACGGATTTGCATACGGTGATGTCATCCAAGCAGTGGGCCAAAGTTGGCTGGAACCCTCATCTGTATATGAAAAGAGAAAAGGGGCATGCAGGGCATGGCGGCCTTTTGCGGCGCTTGGATAACCCCAAGTTTGCATTAAACACCCCCACCCTCCTTCGGTGTGGGGCTCATGTTGGCCATGCCCAAGCCCCTGAAGCATTCAAGCTGATTTCTTGCAGCAGCTGGGCACTGTAACAGCTTCAGAGCTGCTCTACAAGACAAGTAAAAGGGTGTGGGCCCTGCAGCACCACCTGTAGTTTGCATACACACATATATAGGACAGCATCTCTTATATGCCCCAGGGTCAATAAAATAGTATCCTTGTCTAGGCTATCCATCCCCTCAGATAAGGTATTTGTCCATGCCGCTACAGCACTACACACCCAGGCCGACGCAATTGCCAGTCTGAGTAAGGTACCTGAATGTGTATAAATGGACTTCAGGGTAATCTCCTGTTTGCGGTCAGCACACTCTTTGAGGGTAGCCGTATCCTGGGACGGGAGGGCTACCTTCTTGGATAAGCGTGTTAATGCTTTGTCCACCCTAGGGGAGGATTCCCATCGTAACCTATCCGTTGATGGGAAAGGATACGCCATAAGAATCCTTTTGGAAATCTGCAGTCTTTTATCTGGAGATTCCCAAGCTTTTTCACATAACTCGTTCAGCTCGTGTGAGGGGGGAAAGGTTACCTCAGGCTTCTTTCCCTTGTACATATGTACCCTCTTGTCAGCGACAGGGGGTTCCTCTGTGATGTGCAAAACATCTTTTATTGCCATAATCATAAATCGAATGGATTTTGCCAATTTTGGCTGTAACTTTGCATCATCGTAATCGACACTGGAGTCAGAATCCGTGTCGGTATCTGTGTCAACAATCTGGGATAGTGGGCGCTTATGAGACCCTGACAGTCCCTGCAACATAGGATCAGGCATGGGTTTAAATCCTGACTGTCCCAAAGCTTCTGCCTTGTCTAATCTTTTGTGCAATGAGTTTACACTAGCATTTAAAACATTCCACATATCCATCCAATCAGCTGTCGGCGGAGACACCACATTCATTTGCTCCCGCTCCTCTCTAATATAGCCTTCTTCCTCAGACATGTCGACACACGTGTACCGACACACTACACACACAGGGAATGCTTTTTCTGAAGACAGTTTCCCCACAAGGCCCTTTGGAGAGACAGAGAGAGAGTATGTCAGCACACCCCCCAGCGCTATATAACCCAGGAATAAAACAGTAACTTAATGTTTGCCCAGTAGTGCTGCTGTATGTAATTTGCGAATTATGTGCCCCCCCCCCCTCTTTTCAACCCTCTTGTCTAACGTGGTATAAGCAGGGTAGAGTCCGGGGAGCTTCCTCTCAGCGGTGCTGTGGAGAAAAAATGGCGCTGGTGAGTGCTGAGGGAGAAGCCCCGCCCCCTCGGAGGCGGGCTTCTGTCCCGCTTAAACTGTAAAATTGGTGGGGGCTTATACATATATAAAGTGCCCAGCTGTATATATGTTATATTTTTGCGAAAGAGGTTTATATTGCTGCCCAGGGCGCCCCCCCTGCGCCCTGCACCCTTACAGTGACCGGAGTATGTGAGGTGTATGGGAGCAAAGGCGCACAGCTGCAGTGCTGTGCGTTACCTCAGTGAAGATCATGAAGTCTTCTGCCGCCTCTGAAGTCTTCTTTTCTTCTCATACTCACCCGGCTTCTATCTTCCGGCTCTGCGAGGGGGACGGCGGCGCGGCTCTGGGACGGACGGCGAGGGTGAGATCCTACGTACCAATCCCACTGGAGCTAATGGTGTCCAGTAGCCTAAGAAGCAGGACCTTGCAACTCAGATAGTAGGACTGCTTCTCTCCCCACAGTCCCTCGATGAGGGAGTCTGTTGCCAGCAGTGCTCCCTGAAAATTAAAAACCTGACAAAATACTTTCTGTCAGAAAGCTCAGGAGAGCTCCTGAAAAGCACCAAGTCTCCACTGGGTACAGTATCAAACTGAGGTCTGGAGGAGGGGCATAGAGGGAGGAGCCAGTGCACACCCAGAACTAAAGTCTTTCTTAAAGTGCCCATGTCTCCTGCGGAGCCCGTCTATCCCCATGGTCCTTACGGAGTCCCCAGCATCCTCTAGGACGTTAGAGAAAATAGGATTTTAATACCTACCGGTAAATCCTTTTCTCTTAGTCCGTAGAGGATGCTGGGCACCCGTCCCAGTGCGTACTGTGTCTGCAGTTATTAAATGGCCCTTAACTCCAGAACATTTATGTGGAGATGAAAACATCCAAGGAAGACTTGATCATCTTCCTTGGATGTTTTCCCCCTGTGTGACTGCTCTCCAGCCTCGGAGGGTTGCATCCGTGGTCCCTAGGATCCCGTCCTGGATCCCGAACCATCGCCCCTCTAGGTGGTGAGAACTGTGCAGCCACCAATGGAGTGAGATTCTTGTCTTGGAAGACAGGATTATCCTCCGGTGCATGTGTAGGTGGGATCCGGACCACTTGTCCAACAGGTCCCACTGGAACACTCTGGCATGGAACCTGCCAAACTGAATGGCCTCGTAGGCCGCAACCATCTTCCCCAGCAACTGAATGCATTGATGGATTAACACTCTTGCTGGTTTCAGAATTTGTTTGACCAGACTCTGGATCTCCAGAGCCTTTCCACTAGAAGAAAACCTCTTCTGTGTCCAGTATCACTCCCAAAAACAACAACCGCATCATTGGGACCTACTGCGATTTTGGCAAGTTTAGGAGCCAACCATGTTGTTGAAGAACTGTCAGGGAGAGTAGATGTTTTGCACCAACTGGTCCCTGGATCTCGCCTTTATCAGGAGATCATCCAAGTACGGGATAATTGTGACTCCTTGCTTGCGAAGGAGGACCATCATTTCCGCCATCACCCTGGTGAAAATCCTCGGAGCCATGGACAGACCAAACGGCAACGTCTGAAATTGGTAATGACAATCCTGAATTGCAAACCTCAGGTAGCTTGATGCAGTGGCTAAATGGGAACATATAAGTAGGCATCCTTTATGTCTACCAAAACCATGAAATCTCCTTTATCCCCCGGACTGGAGGTCACTACCCTGAGAGATTCCATCTTGAAATTGAATTTCTTTAGGTAGAAATTAAGGGATTTCAGATTTAAGATTGGTCTGACTGAGCCGTCCGGCTTCTGGACCACGAAGAGGCTTGAATAAAAACCTTCTCCCTGCTGACTAAGGCTGATTTGAACAATCGGTGAGGGGGAACGTCTTGAAACCCCAGTTTGTACCCTTGGGACACTATTTGTAAAACCCACGAGTCCAGGTCCGAATGAATCTAGAACTGACTGAAGAGTTTTAGACGTGCCCCCCACTGGTGCGGGCTCCTGCAAGAGAGCCCCAGCGTCATGCAGTGGATTTGGCAGAAGCAGAGGACGATCTCTGCTCCTGCGATCTTGAAGAGGCTACAGACCTCTTCCCTCTTTTCCTTCCTCTACCTGCAAAGAAAGGGGAATCTTAACTTCTTGCATATCTATTGGGCCGAAATGACTGCGTCAGATAATGATGCGTCTTCATCCGTTGAGAGGGAACATAGGGCAAGAAGGATGACTTACCTGCGGGAGCTGCCGAGATCAAATTAACTAGGCCGTCGCCAAACAAGGCTTCACCTTCATAGGGAAGAGACTCCCTTTCTTCTTGGAGTCAGCATCAGCATTCCCTTGGTGAATCCACAATGCCCTCCTATCCGAGACTGCCATGAAATTGGCCCGTGAGCACTTGTGCCCGGTGTAGGATTTTTAAATATGTGTAGTTTACTGTATGCAAGGGTTTAAAACCTTTTAGGAACTGAGATCTAAGGTGTATTACATGTAGTTTAAAAAAAACAAAAAAGGTTTATTTTATGGCAGTAGTTTCCAAACTGGGGTTCTTGCACTGGTAGCATAGTTTGGTGGTCCAGGACCAATTAAAATTATTTATACTTTATTAAATTGGCAAAACCATTCCCTCACAACATAACTGAACCTGAGGATGACATGCTATAAACACAATTTACTTAATTTTATATTTTTTTCTGAATTTCTCAATAAAAAAAACTTTGGCCTAGGGGTGCCGTGAAACAAATTTTGATACTCTAGGGCAGGGGTGTCAAACCCATGGGCCGCATGCCGCCCCCAATGCATCCTTTTGTGGCCCACAGGCCGGGGTCCGGCAGGGGTCCTTTTGTGGCCCGATCACCTTGCTTAGAGCGAGGGCAGGAGAGTGCAGCCAGAGTCTTTGCTTTCTATGTGCGGCACCATCTTCCCGAAGAGATCACCGGGAAGATAGTGCCTCTTCCACTGGCTACAGCACAGGTATACTGGGGTGGGGCAGCAAACTGGGGGCCCCAATGGGCCCCTCCAGCAGTCCCTCTACCAAAACACGTCTTTTGGTGGTTTTGCGGTGTTGTTATAACTACATGGTGACGATACTGTAGCACAGAGATTTTCAACCATTTACAACTCACGTCACACAGAACAAGATTTAAATATTGACAAGGCACACTGAAATATAATGGTGATGCATGGTGCAGTATCGTGTCCTAGGATGTCATGTCGCAGCTTCTCCATAGGTAACGCCTGAACAGGCCCGGTAACAGGGGGGACAAAGGGGACACTTGTTCAGGGCTCCAAGTATTAAGAACAGAAATAATGGGGCCACAGTGCCAATATTGCTTTTTAAAGTGTATCCACCAACTGCTCAATTTAAGCAGGAAAACAATTAACAGGCCAACTAAACCCTCCCCCCTCCTTTTACCCCATCACTTTGTCCAGTCCCTGTGGTCCATACTGTATTGCCATTATTATGCATGTTGCTGTGCTGGCCCTTTTCTGAATGTCCCTGCCACCGCCACCGAAGAGCTGGATAGCCCAGTATGAAAACCACCTGCCGGCCTCACTGACGGTCCGAGTCAAAGGCTCCATTTTTTTTAAAGATCCCTCTGCCAAGTTAAGGGGGGTTGAGGGGGCCCCAGAGATATCAGTGCACTGGGCCCCGAGATTTCTGTTGCTGGCCCTGACCCTCAGGGGCGTATCTACCCCTTGGCCAGGATGGCACTTGCCAGGGGCACCATCCAGCTGTGCCAACCGTGGCTAAGGGATAGAGTTCTGCAGTCTCGAAAGGGCGCTATGGCAATCAGCGTGGGACTGACCAATTAGACGGTGAGGGAAGGATACTGAAATTGTCCCAACCCTGTTACAGTTTGAAACGCCCCTCAACTGCTGTCCACTGCTTCACTCCTAGCTCTGCCCCTTTGAAATTATTAATCCCTACCCCCCGGTAGGCGGAGTTCTCCAGGCCCATACTCAGGAGTCACCACTGCTGTACATTATGTGCCGGTTGTAGAGGCAGAGCGGGGAACATCAGAGAACGCCACAAATTACACAGTGGGCAAGGAGATGGCTGGAGACAGCTGCACAGCCATGCCTTGCAAGTTCGAGAGAGCTGTTGAATTTCAGCACTTCAAGTCAGAGCCTGCCCCCTGCTGCCCAAGCAGTCCGTGACAGTTAGTGTCGAGGAGGGGGGGATTTGTGCATGTGTGCTATCAGTGTGTGTGTGTGGGGGGGGGTGGAGGATGTGTGTGACTGTGAGGGAGCTGTCAGTGTCAGTGGGGAGAGGAGCAGGAGGGAGTTGTCAGTGTGTGGAAGTGATGAGAGTTGTCAGTACTGGGGAAATGTGTGTGTGTGTGTGTGTACTAGATTTAGGAGTGTGTGTTTGTGAGAGGTTTCAGTTGGGGAATTAGAGTTCATACAGTAATTAAATGTTTTCATATTGAGAACTACATCTCCCAGCATATACAGTGTGCTGGGGATGCTAACAAGCTTTATTTAAAAGTTTAAAAAACATTGCTTTTATGACTGCAATGGTTAAAAAGGGAGAGCTATAAATCAATTTATCAGTGAATGATCGCAGTTTGAGCTGTTACATTTTACTGAACCACCTATCCCTCCACACTCACTACCTGTCCTCAGGATACATTTACCATCCCGGCAGACGGTATACCGGCGGTCATTTGACCGATGTTGGAATCCTGACACCACTTGGGAGACTGGTGCCGGCACACAGACAGCCAACATCCCGAAGGCGAGTATTGGAGGGAGGGTTAGGACCGGGGGAGCGGGTGTTAGGGAAGGCACTAGGAGGGGGGGGGGTTAGTCCTAGCTGCCACCCCCTGAGGGTTAGCCCTATCCGCCACCCCCCCAGAGGGTTAGGATTAGGTATCATGTGACTGCTGGAATCCCGAGCGCCGGATGCCATACCCAACCCCCTTTACTTTTTCAGGCATTTCTATCTCTCCTCTCTCTATGGTGTTCCGATTGCCCACTTTCCCTTGTGCTTTTCTCTCTCTCTCCTTTGTTTAGAGCATCAGTTTCTGTAGTCCACTTTATCCTTATTTTTTCCAGTGTTTCACTATCTCTCTGATGTAATGAGGATGTATGGTCTAGAGGGATCAGTAATGCATTGTACTGTATAGAGGCGTCAGGGATGTAGCGTAGGGTATAGAGGCGTCAGGGATGTAGCGTAGGTTATAGAGGCATCAGGAATGTAGCGTAGGGAATAGAGGCATCAGGGATGTAGCGTAGGGTATAGAGGCGTCAGGGATGTAGCATAGGGAATAGAGGCGTCAGGGATGTAGCGTAGGGAATAGAGGCATCAGGGATTTAGCTTAGGGAATATAGGCATCAGGGATGTACTAGCAGGTATATAGAGGTCAGTGTACTGTATAGAGGGGTCAGTAATGCAGTGATGGTTATAGAAAGGTCAGTGATGTAGTGTAGGGTATAGAGGGGTCAGTTATGTAGTGTGGGGTAAAGAGGGGTCAGTAAAGATACTAAGCTGAAGTACTTAGAACACTTCTTGAATTAAGACACAACCTGCAAGAAAAAGTATGCAATATGGGTGAAAAGGCAAATGTCAGAGGTCTGATACAAGTAACCAGCTCCACACCTTGCACCACATAGCGTTATGTTAAACTGGGATATGTTCTTTTTTGGTGTGTGTGTATGTGTGTGGGGGGGGGGGGGGGTGCCAAAGGAAATTTTTGCCATTGGCTCCTTTGGTCTAGAACCAGCCCTGATCACAAAATATTTTTGTCTAAGCAGACTGGACATTGATCAGCGTTGGCTCATTCTCAGCCCCCCGCCCAGCCTCTGCTGCCAACAGACTGCTATTAGCTAGTTAACCTTCTGCCTTCCCTATCTATGACACAGACTGCTGCTAATGCTACCAGACTGTTCCCAGTGGCTTCACACCAACAGTGAATCCCAGCCGATGATGTAGGGCAGCGTGTGGGGGAGGGGGTCAGTTGCTGTGGCTCCAACATGGTAACCGCCAATGGACTGCAATGCTTTATCGAAAGGGGGGGCGCCAGTCCCTTACTTTGCCAGGGGCGCTTGGACCCCTAGCTACACCTCTGTTGACCCTAACCGATACCCCTAAACTAACCATAATTCCTGCAGTAAAAATCCATGTTTCTATGTATATAGGGGGTCATTCCGAGTTGATCGCATGCTGCCGTTGTTCGCTGCGTAGCAATCAGTTGAAAAAAAATGGCTAATCTGTGCATGCGCATGCTCCGTAATGTGCATGCGCATCGTACGGGTACAAAGTCCATTGTGGTTTTGCACTAGTTCTAGCGATTATTCCAATCACAGAACAGGCCACAAGGAGATTGACAGAAAGAGGGCGTTTCTGGGTGGCAACTGACCGTTTTCAGGGAGTGCTTGGAAAAATGCAGGCGTGGCAGAAGAAATGCAGACGTGGCTGGGCATTCACTGGATGGGTGTGTGACATCAAAAGCCGTCCCTCGGTTGTTAGAATCAACGCACACGAAGTGTAACTACAGTGCTGGTCTTATTTTGAAACGATTTTGCAGGCGCTCTGCTGCTCAAGTGTTCGCACTTCTCCAAAGTGAATATACACTCTCCAGTGGGCAGCGACAATGCGTTTGCATGGCTGCTAAAAACTGCTAGCGAGCAATCAACTCAGAATGACCCCCATAGTGTATTGCAAGAAAATATCTGTAAATCCAATGGTACCGTAAGTGCGGTATATACTCGCACTTCTTTGCGGGGTGAGAACATCTCCCCTAAGTGAAGTCAGCCCTATGAATAGAGTTTGTGTGATCCCTGTGCAGCAGTCACAGAAAGGGTTCATCTCTGCAGTTTGACACTCAAATTACATTGCTGCATTTTTTTCTAGAAGTGGATCTGAGAGCTGTTACCCGCAGACCAGCTACAATAATTATCCTGGGTACTCACTAGACCAGTGGTTCTCAAACTGCACCCTGGGGTGCCTCAGGACACTTGCAGGGGTGCCTTGGATTGGTGGTCCAGGACCAATTCAAAATATTTATAGTTAGTGTTATAGGCAAAACCAGTGCTGTTGGCTGGCAATCATAACATATGTGCACAAGCAGAAGCAAATCCTGTCCCCTACCAAAGGGCCAGTGCTAGGGTGTTTGGCGCCTCCCTGCAAACTATTAATTTGGGCCCTCTCTCCAATACTTAATAAAGGGACAGTGCGCTCCTTAAAAAAAGAAAGTGTGGTATCACAAGGAAGGGGCATGGCCACACAATAGCACCCCAAATCAAAATACGCCACACAGTAGCACTATCTTATTGTCATTACACCGCATGTAATAATAATAATAATAATACCCACAGTCGCAGTGCCCTTTATACACATAACCACCATATCAGTGCAGCTTACACACATAATGCCAACAGTAGCAGTGCCCCTTCTACACATGCCCACGGTGGCAATCCTTTACATGGCAAATATCAACCTGGTTTTGCCATGTAAAGGATTGCCACTTTAAAAACAAACAATCAAACAAAAACAAAAAAAAACAACAGGAAAAAACACAAAATCTCTCACTTTCTGATTCTCACACCCTATTACATTCCTCTCTATATATTTAAATGTTTCTATTACTGTATGTTCCCTCTTCCCTTCTCCAAACTATACACATCAACATTTTTTAGTATTTCCAGGTAAGTTTTGTGATGTAGGCCATGCACAATTTTAGTTGCCCTAATGTATTTACAGCCTTCTGGAGATATGGCTTCTGGAACTGAACACAGGATTCTAAATGTGGCTGTACCAAGGACCTATACAGTGGCATTACAGGTTGAGTATCCCTTATCCAAAATGCTTGGGACCAGAGGAATTTTGGATATCGGATTTTTCTGTATTTTGGAATAATTGCATACCATAACGAGATATTATGGTGATGGGACCTAAATCTAAGCACAGAAGGCATTTATGTTTCATATACACCTTATACACACAGCCTGAAGGTCATTTTAGCCAATATTTTTTATAACTTTGTGCATTAAACAAAGTGTGTGTACATTCACAGAATTCATTTATGTTTCATATACACCTTATACACACAGTCTGAAGTTCATTTAATACAATATTTTTAATAACTTTGAGTATTAAACAAAGTTTGTGTACACTGAGCCATCAAAACACAAAGGTTTCACTATCTCAGTCTCACTCAAAAAAGTCCGTATTTCGGAATATTCCGTATTTCGGAATATTTGGATATGGGATACTCAACCTGTATTACTTTTTTCTGCTACTGGTTCTTTAACCTATGCAAACAAGCATCTGACTTGCCTTTCCTATTGCTTTGTTACATTGCTTACCTGAAATAGTAATACTTAGATAGCTTTCCTCTTGCCATTATAATGCCCTTAATATTATAGTTAGCCTTTGCATTTTTGAGACGTGTATGATTTTGCATTTTTTGGCATTAAATGTTGCCATGTTCTTGACCATTCCTCTAGTCCAGGGGCGGAACTGCCAGAGACAACGGAGTCAGTTGCCGCCGGGCTCCAGCCCTAAAGGGGCTTCCTCCATTGCCCCCCGGCTGTTACGTGCCCTTCCTACTAAATAGACAAAGGCGCTACCAGCAGGGTCTCGCAGTTTGTACATTCCATGCCGTAACACCCTTCTTTCCACCTTCACAATGAAGCTATTGGTACTTTGCAAAAAAAAAAATTATTAGCATTGCAACTCAGCAGATCAATGCAGTGTGCAGCCACACACTCCATATATCTGCTCAGCCACAAAGCTGATTATTTCTTCACAAAGTAGAAGGTGAGCTCCAAATAGAATTCTCTAGCTTAGATTATACCTTTCTATGCAAGGGTAAATAGCTCAATTGTTTGACTGTAATGCCACAGGAAATGGTTTGGATCCAAGACAGTGTGACTGAATAATAAAGAAACCTTAAGATGAGTTCATGAATGTTGTATAAGTATTAGTGAGAGAAGGGGTCAGGAGCATGCTAGGCTGCAAAAAATAAGGTAGGCTGCAAGTGAAAGTAATGATCTCCTATATATTTTCCCAGATCTGTCACTCTGTGTGGCTAACTCTGGGGGAAGTCACAGCAATGGGCGGAGACGGCAACTGCAGGACGATACACCAGTGCCAGCAGCAGACCGTAACAAAGTGACAGATCAGGGAGAATATATAGGAGGTAGGGAGGTGGCCATGGTACATGGCTGGCCAAGGGACACTAGCTCATGTATAGAGATGAGCGGGTTCGGTTTCTTTGAATCCGAACCCGCACGAACTTCACTTTTTTTTCCACGGGTCCGAGCGACTCGGATCTTCCCGCCTTGCTCGGTTAACCCGAGCGCGCCCGAACGTCATCATGACGCTGTCGGATTCTCGCGAGACTCGGATTCTATATAAGGAGCCGCGCGTCGCCGCCATTTTCACTCGTGCATTGAGATTGATAGGGAGAGGACGTGTCTGGCGTCCTCTCCATTAGAATAGAGATAGATAGATTAGATAGAGAGAGATTGTGCAGAGTCGCAGACAGAGTTAGTTTACCACAGTCAGTGACCAGTGCAGTTGCTAGTTAACTTTTATTTAATATAATATATCCGTTCACTTCTCTCTGCTATATCCGTTCTCTGCCTGAAAAAAAAAACGATACACAGCACAGTCAGTCACACAGTGTGACTCAGTCTGTGTGCACTCAGCTCAGCCCAGTGTGCTGCACAGTCATCAATGTATAAATTAAAAGCTTATAATTAATTGTGGGGGAGACTGGGGAGCACTGCAGGTTGTTAGCAGGAGCCAGGAGTACAATTATATTAATTAACAGTGCACACTTTTGCTGCAGGAGTGGTGACCAGTGCCTGACCACCAGTATAGTATTGTTGTATACTACTAATATCTCTTTAAATATCAACCAGTCTATATTAGCAGCAGACACAGTACAGTGCGGTAGTTCACGGCTGTGGCTACCTCTGTGTCGGCACACGGCAGGCAGTCCGTCCGACCAGAATTGTATTATTTATTATTATATACCTACCACCTAACCGTGGTTTTTTTTTCATTCTTTATACCGTCATAGTGTCATCCTAATTGTTACGAGTATACTACTATCTCTTTATCAACCAGTGTACAGTGCGGTAGTTCACGGCTGTGGCTACCTCTGTGTCGGCACACGGCAGGCAGTCCGTCCGACCAGAATTGTATTATTTATTATTATATACCTACCACCTAACCGTGGTTTTTTTTTCATTCTTTATACCGTCATAGTGTCATCCTAATTGTTACGAGTATACTACTATCTCTTTATCAACCAGTGTACAGTGCGGTAGTTCACGGCTGTGGCTACCTCTGTGTCGGCACACGGCAGGCAGTCCGTCCGACCAGAATTGTATTATTTATTATTATATACCTACCACCTAACCGTGGTTTTTTTTTCATTCTTTATACCGTCATAGTGTCATCCTAATTGTTACGAGTATACTACTATCTCTTTATCAACCAGTGTACAGTGCGGTAGTTCACGGCTGTGGCTACCTCTGTGTCGGCACACGGCAGGCAGTCCGTCCGACCAGAATTGTATTATTTATTATTATATACCTACCACCTAACCGTGGTTTTTTTTTCATTCTTTATACCGTCATAGTGTCATCCTAATTGTTACGAGTATACTACTATCTCTTTATCAACCAGTGTACAGTGCGGTAGTTCACGGCTGTGGCTACCTCTGTGTCGGCACACGGCAGGCAGTCCGTCCGACCAGAATTGTATTATTTATTATTATATACCTACCACCTAACCGTGGTTTTTTTTTCATTCTTTATACCGTCATAGTGTCATCCTAATTGTTACGAGTATACTACTATCTCTTTATCAACCAGTGTACAGTGCGGTAGTTCACGGCTGTGGCTACCTCTGTGTCGGCACACGGCAGGCAGTCCGTCCGACCAGAATTGTATTATTTATTATTATATACCTACCACCTAACCGTGGTTTTTTTTCCATTCTTTATACCGTCATAGTGTCATCCTAATTGTTACGAGTATACTACTATCTCTTTATCAACCAGTGTACAGTGCGGTAGTTCACGGCTGTGGCTACCTCTGTGTCGGCACACGGCAGGCAGTCCGTCCGACCAGAATTGTATTATTTATTATTATATACCTACCACCTAACCGTGGTTTTTTTTTCATTCTTTATACCGTCATAGTGTCATCCTAATTGTTACGAGTATACTACTATCTCTTTATCAACCAGTGTACAGTGCGGTAGTTCACGGCTGTGGCTACCTCTGTGTCGGCACACGGCAGGCAGTCCGTCCGACCAGAATTGTATTATTTATTATTATATACCTACCACCTAACCGTGGTTTTTTTTTCATTCTTTATACCGTCATAGTGTCATCCTAATTGTTACGAGTATACTACTATCTCTTTATCAACCAGTGTACAGTGCGGTAGTTCACGGCTGTGGCTACCTCTGTGTCGGCACACGGCAGGCAGTCCGTCCGACCAGAATTGTATTATTTATTATTATATACCTACCACCTAACCGTGGTTTTTTTTTCATTCTTTATACCGTCATAGTGTCATCCTAATTGTTACGAGTATACTACTATCTCTTTATCAACCAGTGTACAGTGCGGTAGTTCACGGCTGTGGCTACCTCTGTGTCGGCACACGGCAGGCAGTCCGTCCGACCAGAATTGTATTATTTATTATTATATACCTACCACCTAACCGTGGTTTTTTTTTCATTCTTTATACCGTCATAGTGTCATCCTAATTGTTACGAGTATACTACTATCTCTTTATCAACCAGTGTACAGTGCGGTAGTTCACGGCTGTGGCTACCTCTGTGTCGGCACACGGCAGGCAGTCCGTCCGACCAGAATTGTATTATTTATTATTATATACCTACCACCTAACCGTGGTTTTTTTTTCATTCTTTATACCGTCATAGTGTCATCCTAATTGTTACGAGTATACTACTATCTCTTTATCAACCAGTGTACAGTGCGGTAGTTCACGGCTGTGGCTACCTCTGTGTCGGCACACGGCAGGCAGTCCGTCCGACCAGAATTGTATTATTTATTATTATATACCTACCACCTAACCGTGGTTTTTTTTTCATTCTTTATACCGTCATAGTGTCATCCTAATTGTTACGAGTATACTACTATCTCTTTATCAACCAGTGTACAGTGCGGTAGTTCACGGCTGTGGCTACCTCTGTGTCGGCACACGGCAGGCAGTCCGTCCGACCAGAATTGTATTATTTATTATTATATACCTACCACCTAACCGTGGTTTTTTTTTCATTCTTTATACCGTCATAGTGTCATCCTAATTGTTACGAGTATACTACTATCTCTTTATCAACCAGTGTACAGTGCGGTAGTTCACGGCTGTGGCTACCTCTGTGTCGGCACACGGCAGGCAGTCCGTCCGACCAGAATTGTATTATTATATACCTACCACCTAACCGTGGTTTTTTTTCATTCTTTATACCGTCATAGTGTCATCCTAATTGTTACGAGTATACTACTATCTCTTTATCAACCAGTGTACAGTGCGGTAGTTCACGGCTGTGGCTACCTCTGTGTCGGCACACGGCAGGCAGTCCGTCCGACCAGAATTGTATTATTTATTATTATATACCTACCACCTAACCGTGGTTTTTTTTTCATTCTTTATACCGTCATAGTGTCATCCTAATTGTTACGAGTATACTACTATCTCTTTATCAACCAGTGTACAGTGCGGTAGTTCACGGCTGTGGCTACCTCTGTGTCGGCACACGGCAGGCAGTCCGTCCGACCAGAATTGTATTATTTATTATTATATACCTACCACCTAACCGTGGTTTTTTTTTCATTCTTTATACCGTCATAGTGTCATCCTAATTGTTACGAGTATACTACTATCTCTTTATCAACCAGTGTACAGTGCGGTAGTTCACGGCTGTGGCTACCTCTGTGTCGGCACACGGCAGGCAGTCCGTCCGACCAGAATTGTATTATTTATTATTATATACCTACCACCTAACCGTGGTTTTTTTTTCATTCTTTATACCGTCATAGTGTCATCCTAATTGTTACGAGTATACTACTATCTCTTTATCAACCAGTGTACAGTGCGGTAGTTCACGGCTGTGGCTACCTCTGTGTCGGCACACGGCAGGCAGTCCGTCCGACCAGAATTGTATTATTTATTATTATATACCTACCACCTAACCGTGGTTTTTTTTTCATTCTTTATACCGTCATAGTGTCATCCTAATTGTTACGAGTATACTACTATCTCTTTATCAACCAGTGTACAGTGCGGTTTTTTTATACCGTGGTTTTTTTATACCGTGGTTTTTTTATACCGTGGTTTTTTTATACCGTGGTTTTTTTATACCGTGGTTTTTATACCGTGGTTTTTTTATATCGTGGTTTTTTTATGCCGTGGTTTTTTTATACCGTGGTTTTTTTATACCACCTAACCGTGGCAGTCCGTCCATAATTGTATATATAGTATCCAATCCATCCATCTCCATTGTTTACCTGAGGTGCCTTTTAGTTCTGCCTATAAAATATGGAGAACAAAAAAGTTGAGGTTCCAAAATTAGGGAAAGATCAAGATCCACTTCCACCTCGTGCTGAAGCTGCTGCCACTAGTCATGGCCGAGACGATGAAATGCCAGCAACGTCGTCTGCCAAGGCCGATGCCCAATGTCATAGTACAGAGCATGTCAAATCCAAAACACCAAATATCAGAAAAAAAAAGACTCCAAAACCTAAAATAAAATTGTCGGAGGAGAAGCGTAAACTTGCCAATATGCCATTTACCACACGGAGTGGCAAGGAACGGCTGAGGCCCTGGCCTATGTTCATGGCTAGTGGTTCAGCTTCACATGAGGATGGAAGCACTCAGCCTCTCGCTAGAAAAATGAAACGACTCAAGCTGGCAAAAGCACAGCAAAGAACTGTGCGTTCTTCGAAATCCCAAATCCACAAGGAGAGTCCAATTGTGTCGGTTGCGATGCCTGACCTTCCCAACACTGGATGTGAAGAGCATGCGCCTTCCACCATTTGCACGCCCCCTGCAAGTGCTGGAAGGAGCACCCGCAGTCCAGTTCCTGATAGTGAGATTGAAGATGTCAGTGTTGAAGTCCACCAGGATGCGGAGGATATGGGTGTTGCTGGCGCTGGGGAGGAAATTGACCAGGAGGATTCTGATGGTGAGGTGGTTTGTTTAAGTCAGGCACCCGGGGAGACACCTGTTGTCCGTGGGAGGAATATGGCCATTGACATGCCAGGAGAAAATACCAAAAAAATCAGCTCTTCGGTGTGGAGGTATTTCACCAGAAATGCGGACAACAGGTGTCAAGCCGTGTGCTCCCTTTGTCAAGCTGTAATAAGTAGGGGTAAGGACGTTAACCACCTCGGAACATCCTCCCTTATACGTCACCTGCAGCGCATTCATAATAAGTCAGTGACAAGTTCAAAAACTTTGGGTGACAGCGGAAGCACTCCACTGACCAGTAAATCCCTTCCTCTTGTAACCAAGCTCACGCAAACCACCCCACCAACTCCCTCAGTGTCAATTTCCTCCTTCCCCAGGAATGCCAATAGTCCTGCAGGCCATGTCACTGGCAATTCTGACGAGTCCTCTCCTGCCTGGGATTCCTCCGATGCATCCTTGCGTGTAACGCCTACTGCTGCTGGCGCTGCTGTTGTTGCTGCTGGGAGTCGATGGTCATCCCAGAGGGGAAGTCGTAAGACCACTTTTACTACTTCCACCAAGCAATTGACTGTCCAACAGTCATTTGCGAGGAAGATTAAATATCACAGCAGTCATCCTACTGCAAAGCGGATAACTGAGGCCTTGACATCCTGGGTGGTGAGAAACGTGGTTCCGGTATCCATCATTACTGCAGAGCCAACTAGAGACTTGTTGGAGGTACTGTGTCCCCGGTACCAAATACCATCTAGGTTCCATTTCTCTAGGGTTGCGATACCGAAAATGTACACAGACCTCAGAAAAAGAGTCACCAGTGTCCTAAAAAATGCAGCTGTACCCAATGTCCACTTAACCACGGACATGTGGACAAGTGGAGCAGGGCAGGGTCAGGACTATATGACTGTGACAGCCCACTGGGTAGATGTATGGACTCCCGCCGCAAGAACAGCAGCGGCGGCACCAGTAGCAGCATCTCGCAAACGCCAACTCGTTCCTAGGCAGGCTACGCTTTGTATCACCGCTTTCCAGAATACGCACACAGCTGAAAACCTCTTACGGCAACTGAGGAAGATCATCGCGGAATGGCTTACCCCAATTGGACTCTCCTGTGGATTTGTGGCATCGGACAACGCCAGCAATATTGTGCGTGCATTACATCTGGGCAAATTCCAGCACGTCCCATGTTTTGCACATACCTTGAATTTGGTGGTGCAGAATTTTTTAAAAAACGACAGGGGCGTGCAAGAGATGCTGGCGGTGGCCAGAAAAATTGCGGGACACTTTCGGCGTACAGGCAGCACGTACAGAAGACTGGAGCACCACCAAAAACGCCTGAACCTGCCCTGCCATCATCTGAAGCAGGAGGTGGTAACGAGGTGGAATTCAACCCTCTATATGCTTCAGAGGTTGGAGGAGCAGCAAAAGGCCATTCAAGCCTATACAACTGACCACGATATAGGAGGTGGAATGCACCTGTCTCAAGCGCAGTGGAGAATGATTTCAACGTTGTGCAAAGTTCTGATGCCCTTTGAACTTGCCACACGTGAAGTCAGTTCAGACACTGCCAGCCTGAGTCAGGTCATTCCCCTCATCAGGCTTTTGCAGAAGAAGCTGGAGACATTGAAGGAGGAGCTAAGACAGAGCGATTCCGCTAGGCATGTGGGACTTGTGGATGGAGCCCTTAATTCGCTTAACAAGGATTCACGGGTGGTCAATCTGTTGAAATCAGAGCACTACATTTTGGCCACCGTGCTCGATCCTAGATTTAAAACCTACCTTGGATCTCTCTTTCCGGCGCACACAAGTCTGCTGGGTTTCAAAGACCTGCTGGTGAGAAAATTGTCAAGTCAAGCGGAACGCGACCTGTCAACATCTCCTCCTTCACATTCTCCCGCAACTGGGGGTGCGAGGAAAAGGCTCAGAATTCCGAGCCCACCCGCTGGCGGTGATGCAGGGCAGTCTGGAGCGACTGCTGATGCTGACATCTGGTCCGGACTGAAGGACCTGACAACCATTACGGACATGTCGTCTACTGTCACTGCATATGATTCTCTCAACATTGATAGAATGGTGGAGGATTATATGAGTGACCGCATCCAAGTAGGCACGTCACACAGTCCGTACTTATACTGGCAGGAAAAAGAGGCAATTTGGAGGCCCTTGCACAAACTGGCTTTATTCTACCTAAGTTGCCCTCCCACAAGTGTGTACTCCGAAAGAGTGTTTAGTGCCGCCGCTCACCTTGTCAGCAATCGGCGTACGAGGTTACATCCAGAAAATGTGGAGAAGATGATGTTCATTAAAATGAATTATAATCAATTCCTCCGCGGAGACATTGACCAGCAGCAATTGCCTCCACAAAGTACACAGGGAGCTGACATGGTGGATTCCAGTGGGGACGAATTGATAATCTGTGAGGAGGGGGATGTACACGGTGATATATCGGAGGATGATGATGAGGTGGACATCTTGCCTCTGTAGAGCCAGTTTGTGCAAGGAGAGATTAATTGCTTCTTTTTGGGTGGGGGTCCAAACCAACCCGTCATTTCAGTCACAGTCGTGTGGCAGACCCTGTCACTGAAATGATGGGTTGGTTAAAGTGTGCATGTCCTGTTTTGTTTATAGTTACAACATAAGGGTGGGTGGGAAGGGCCCAAGGACAATTCCATCTTGCACCTCTTTTTTCTTTTATTTTTCTTTGCGTCATGTGCTGTTTGGGGAGGGTTTTTTGGAAGGGACATCCTGCGTGACACTGCAGTGCCACTCCTAGATGGGCCCGGTGTTTGTGTCGGCCACTAGGGTCGCTTATCTTTCTCACACAGTCAGCTACCTCATTGCGCCTCTTTTTTTCTTTGCGTCATGTGCTGTTTGGGGAGGGTTTTTTGGAAGGGACATCCTGCGTGACACTGCAGTGCCACTCCTAGATGGGCCCGGTGTTTGTGTCGGCCACTAGGGTCGCTTATCTTTCTCACACAGTCAGCTACCTCATTGCGCCTCTTTTTTTCTTTGCGTCATGTGCTGTTTGGGGAGGGTTTTTTGGAAGGGACATCCTGCGTGACACTGCAGTGCCACTCCTAGATGGGCCCGGTGTTTGTGTCGGCCACTAGGGTCGCTTATCTTTCTCACACACACAGTCAGCTACCTCATTGTGCCTCTTTTTTTCTTTGCGTCATGTGCTGTTTGGGGAGGGTTTTTTGGAAGGGACATCCTGCGTGACACTGCAGTGCCACTCCTAGATGGGCACGGTGTTTGTGTCGGCCACTAGGGTCGCTTATCTTTCTCACACAGTCAGCTACCTCATTGCGCCTCTTTTTTTCTTTGCGTCATGTGCTGTTTGGGGAGGGTTTTTTGGAAGGGACATCCTGCGTGACACTGCAGTGCCACTCCTAGATGGGCCCGGTGTTTGTGTCGGCCACTAGGGTCGCTTATCTTTCTCACACACACAGTCAGCTACCTCATTGTGCCTCTTTTTTTCTTTGCGTCATGTGCTGTTTGGGGAGGGTTTTTTGGAAGGGACATCCTGCGTGACACTGCAGTGCCACTCCTAGATGGGCCCGGTGTTTGTGTCGGCCACTAGGGTCGCTTATCTTTCTCACACAGTCAGCTACCTCATTGCGCCTCTTTTTTTCTTTGCGTCATGTGCTGTTTGGGGAGGGTTTTTTGGAAGGGACATCCTGCGTGACACTGCAGTGCCACTCCTAGATGGGCCCGGTGTTTGTGTCGGCCACTAGGGTCGCTTATCTTTCTCACACACACAGTCAGCTACCTCATTGTGCCTCTTTTTTTCTTTGCGTCATGTGCTGTTTGGGGAGGGTTTTTTGGAAGGGACATCCTGCGTGACACTGCAGTGCCACTCCTAGATGGGCACGGTGTTTGTGTCGGCCACTAGGGTCGCTTATCTTTCTCACACACACAGTCAGCTACCTCATTGTGCCTCTTTTTTTCTTTGCGTCATGTGCTGTTTGGGGAGGGTTTTTTGGAAGGGACATCCTGCGTGACACTGCAGTGCCACTCCTAGATGGGCCCGGTGTTTGTGTCGGCCACTAGGGTCGCTTATCTTTCTCACACAGTCAGCTACCTCATTGCGCCTCTTTTTTTCTTTGCGTCATGTGCTGTTTGGGGAGGGTTTTTTGGAAGGGACATCCTGCGTGACACTGCAGTGCCACTCCTAGATGGGCCCGGTGTTTGTGTCGGCCACTAGGGTCGCTTATCTTTCTCACACAGTCAGCTACCTCATTGCGCCTCTTTTTTTCTTTGCGTCATGTGCTGTTTGGGGAGGGTTTTTTGGAAGGGACATCCTGCGTGACACTGCAGTGCCACTCCTAGATGGGCCCGGTGTTTGTGTCGGCCACTAGGGTCGCTTATCTTTCTCACACACACAGTCAGCTACCTCATTGTGCCTCTTTTTTTCTTTGCGTCATGTGCTGTTTGGGGAGGGTTTTTTGGAAGGGACATCCTGCGTGACACTGCAGTGCCACTCCTAGATGGGCACGGTGTTTGTGTCGGCCACTAGGGTCGCTTATCTTTCTCACACACACAGTCAGCTACCTCATTGTGCCTCTTTTTTTCTTTGCGTCATGTGCTGTTTGGGGAGGGTTTTTTGGAAGGGACATCCTGCGTGACACTGCAGTGCCACTCCTAGATGGGCCCGGTGTTTGTGTCGGCCACTAGGGTCGCTTATCTTTCTCACACAGTCAGCTACCTCATTGCGCCTCTTTTTTTCTTTGCGTCATGTGCTGTTTGGGGAGGGTTTTTTGGAAGGGACATCCTGCGTGACACTGCAGTGCCACTCCTAGATGGGCACGGTGTTTGTGTCGGCCACTAGGGTCGCTTATCTTTCTCACACAGCGACCTCGGTGCAAATTTTAGGACTAAAAATAATATTGTGAGGTGTGAGGTGTTCAGAATAGGCTGAAAATGAGTGGAAATTATGTTTTTTGAGGTTAATAATACTTTGGGATTAAAATTACCCCCAAATTCTATGATTTAAGCTGTTTTTTAGTGTTTTTTGAAAAAAACACCCGAATCCAAAACACACCCGAATCCGACAAAAAAAACCCGGTGAGGTTTTGCCAAAACGCGGTCGAACCCAAAACACGGCCGCGGAACCGAACCCAAAACCAAAACACAAAACCCGAAAAATTTCCGGCGCTCATCACTACTCATGTACCCCTTTACCACTGAGGCTGGCCACCAAGGATGGACCTGTCACCAGTGCACATGCAATAACCTCTTCTGCTGCCCTCTTTGCAACTCAGATTGCCCAGTGCTCCCCTTCGCTAACAGTCCACAAAGTTTCCCCATCTCACGATCTGCCTCCTCACCCCCACTTTCATCTCTACAGCACACGCGCATATCATACGAGATCCCATCATGCGTACGTAGGTCTGAAATGCAAGAGGGAGGTTGGGGGGAGATTGGCATGCGCCAGCAACACCACACAGCTCACTGTGACCACAGTGGAGAGGCGCTGCAACAGGACAATACACCAACATCGGAGCAAGGAACTGCGTCGGTCAGGAGGAGAACTATTTCAATAGCATAAAAAGGTTAATGCGTCCCACCCTATGGACACCAGACTCATCAAGTCACTGTTGCCAGAGTCTCATACAATGACTCTGAACCTCTAAGCACACTATTTGACTGTCCACACCCTGCTGTGCCTATTACCCATCTCCTCCACCACCCTCAACACTGACCCACACATCATTCACCCACAAAGATACAATAAAGGTAGTTTGGATAAATTAGCTAAATGAAATGGATTTAACCAATTTATCTAAATGACCATTTTTGGATGTTTTCCAGTGTTTGTGAACAAATGGTCAATTGTAATTTGCTGCCACATATTAGCATAATTTTGTTTCAACTAGAAAAAAAAATTGGACAGATAATCTAAGTGTGGATCCAGTTTAAAGGTCCGTATTCACGGCCCGATTTTGGGGAGAGATGTGTGCTGAGCGAACTGCTCAGCACACATCTCTCCCCCCGCTCAGCACAGCGTGATGTGTGCTGAGCGTACGGGGGGTGGGGGGGGGGCTCATTTCACCCCCTGTGTAGGGCATTCTGTGTGTATCCAGCTTAACAGGTGTGAGCATCATACAACTACTGACTTGCGAGTAACTATACAGCAGCTCCATACCTTGTGACTTGAAGAAACACCAGTTAACCCCAGGAATGCTGCAGTCAAAGCAACAATTCCTCTTCTTCAATTACCATTTTAATAATAGGGTAAAGAAAATGAAGTGGATTTTTGAAAGAAAATAATACTGTCAATATACTATTAAAACAAATTAAAATGGTAAAAGTTATTGTACTTTAAGTAAAAATAAAAGAGACAAAATATCAATCCCAGTTTTGGATTACTTTAATTAACAAAAAAAATGCATATAGCAGAGGATAGTTTCAATCTGCCTACCTCTGGGTTATGGGCCCAGCATGCTTCCATTGCAGTACTCTGCTGCACATGTAAGTGCAAGAGATCCTGAAGCACTCACTCATCATGGGAAAGTACCAATGTGTTTCTTCGTTGGTTGATGGAAGAAACATCTTACAAAAACTCTCCAGATTATTGACTTTTTAAAGTTTTTCTAGGAAACGTTTTAGATGAATGCTTATTAGCCTTTGTCAGTATGGACTTTTGCAAAGTGTCTCTGTGGCGCAATCGGTTAGTGTGTTTGGCTATTAACCAAAAGGTTGGTGGTTCAATCCCACCCAGGGACGTAATTAACCTTGTGATCAGATTTTGGTGATATTTAAGTAGACAAGTCAAAATTTCAAACCTCCTCTTATGGTGTAGGGTACATGGCCTTCTCTGATGTAATCAGAGTTAGATTTGATTCAGTGATTTTATAAAAAACAGCTAGGAAGCACAATTTAGCAGTGGGTTGCAGAGAAAAAAAATATGCTGGCAGAAAAATCCAATCGAGTGATTAAACAGCTCTTCATTTTCTGGCTTTATTTTTATGCTAACAAATTTGTTCTCTGAAAAGTGTCCACAAAGCCAAGTCTCTGATTAACACCTTTGTAAGGATGGTTTTTCACCTATTACTAAATTAAACTTGCTTCATTGGAAAGGCAGCAAGATGCATCCTCATTTCAATGTCTACTGAAATAATACAAGTTGACACCAGGAAACATTAACGCCACTGCATCCTTGCTGCTTTCTCATGTGGAAGTCTGTTTAATGTGAAAACAAATGTGTGTGTTTTTTTCAACCTGGAAGCCCAACATCGATTAAGATCGATCTTAAATAGACCCCTGGGTTTTAAGGATAACCATGGTTGAGTCCAATGGTTAATTCACATTGACCGAAGTTCTAATTAAGTCACCTGTGCTCAAGCATGATATCCTTAAAATCTGGATTGCAATGACAGCATTTTGGAACTATGCCTAAGGGTTTAATTTTTACATTTATCCACTGACAATAAATCTACCTACAATATCCCTGTAACTGTTATGATTACAGTATTTCACTAAATAATTTAATTTGCTGAACCTTCTGTAAAAAGAAATATTAAGCTGCTGTAATTCCCAGATGCAGCAAATTTGTTAGCTAGTGGGCAAAACCATGTGCACTGCAGGGATGGGGGGGGGGGGGCAGATATAACATTTGCAGAGAGATTTAGGTGGGTTATATTGTTTGTGTGCAGGGTAAATACTGGCTGTTTTGTTTTTACACTGCAATTTAGATTTCAGTTTGAACACACCGCACCAAAATCTAACTCTCTCTGCACATATTATACACCCCCCCCCCTGCAGTGTACAAGGTTTTAGCTAATAAATTTGCTGCTGTGATCAGATCTGAGTTAAGCCCTATGTATTTGGCACTGGCAAAGGGTTAGAGGCCTTGCTGTAGAGCTCACACCTTTCTTATCATGCATTGTAATATTTCCTATGTCCTGATGTTGTGCTCTCTGCTCCATCCAAGTAAACAGCAATGTAGCATGGCTATCAAAGAGCGTGAAGATTGCAGATTTCCTGGGATTAATGCTAAGGAATGCTATTCCAGAGGCTGCTGCTTTAATTCAAGTGTCACTGGGGTTAAATGGTGTTTTTACTAGTGATGAGCGAGGTTCGGTTTTACTCGGTTTTACTCGGTTCTCAAAACGGCATCTTATTGGCTATCCAAAACACGTGACATCCGTGAGCCAATAAGATGCCGTTTTGAGAACCGAGTAAAACCGAGTAAAACCGAATCCGCTCATCACTAGTTTTTACCTTAAAAACACAGGTAGAGTATATAGTACAGTGGTAAAGTGGGAGCATGTAGTGCTATTGATTACAGATTTGATGGAGCTTAAACATGGATAAGGTCCATGGCTCTAAGAGTTTATCTTGTGTATCCTTTATTCTTAGTCATGGTCAGATAAGATTAGAAAATACCATTTAAGTGGAAATTTCCTGTTAGCTGTTTTTCAGTTTGCTCAACTGTCTGATTAACTGGTCCTAAAAAAAGGACCAAAGGAGCTAAATTGCCCTGTGATCTAGCTAAATTGCCCCAGTTAAAAAAAAAAAAAAACTAAGCTGCTGTAATTCCTGGATGTTTCCTTACTGCATCAACAGGAAGTGACAAGAAACAATGTAATGTGGAACCGTACAGCAGAAGGGATTGCGGCTACCCCACAATAAGTGCAGCGGAATGTAAGAAGAGGCATATACAGTGTGGTGTGGCTGTAGATGAGCTTAGGGGTTTCTGTTAGAGTTCTTCTACTTCTAACTACTCGTACATAAATGAGTAAGCCGCCGATTTATTAAACCTGGTGAAATGATAATTTGCATGGTGATAAAGTACCAGCCAATCAGCTCCTAATTGCCATGTCACAGGCTGGGTTTGAAAAATGACAGTTAGGAGCTGACTGGCTGGTACTTTATCACCTTGCACTTTATCAGTTCACCAGGCTTAATAGATCTGCCCCAATGTTTCAAAATGGAATGCATCAAGAGAACGGTGTTAGTATTGTATAAATACACACAGCTCCTGGTATTTCCTTGTGGTCTCCCATCCAAGTACTAAAACCAGGACCAACACTGCTCAGCTTCCATGATCAGGAGAGATTGGGCAAATCCAGTGTGCTGTGGCTGTAGATGAGCTGGTGGTTTCTGTTACAGCTCTTCTACTTCTAACTTCTGGTACATAAAAGAATACATGTAAAAATTAAATGTACCAAGAAAATGGTGTTGGTAGTTTAAAAACACCTAAAGAATCTGATACTACCAAGCAGTCTCCCATCCATGTATTAACAAAGTCCAATACTGCTTTGCTTCAAAAATCAAATGAGATTGGGCATATCCAGTGTGGTGTGGCTTTAGATAAGCTTTGTGGTTTCTGTTAGAGCTCTTCTACTTCTAACTACTGGTACATTAATGAATATGTATAAGGTTGTAGTTTATCCAATATGCCTTTACTACCTTACCTTTCAACCCCCCCTCCCTCCCCTCTTCTCCTTATAGCTTCCTTAGTTCTCTCCTCCTCGTGTGTGCGTTATTTGTGTTCTCATACGTCCTAGAGGATGCTGGGGTCACATTAAGAACCATGGGGTATAGACGGGATCCGCAGGAGACATGGGCACTTTAAGACTTTCAAAGGGTGTGAACTGTCTCCTCCCTCTATGCCCCTCCTCCAGACTCCAGTTTTAGTATTGTGCGCAGTGATACTGGATGCACTACAGGGGAGCTCTACTGAGTTTCTCTGAAAAGACTTGTTAGTTTTTTTTATTTTCAGGGAGGCTGCTGGCAACAGTCTCCCTGCTTCGTGGGACTTAGGGGAGAGAAGTATGACCAACTTCTAGTGAGTTCAATGGCTCTGCTTCAGGCTGACAGGACACCATTAGCTCCTGAGGGTGCTGATCGCTGGGTACGCCTAGATGCACACTCCCGCAGCCTGCCGTCACCCCCTTACAGAGCCAGAAGACAGGTGAGTAGCAGAAGAACAGAAGACTTCTTCTTCAGTGACGGCATTCTGAGGTACCGAGCAGCGAGCGGAACGCTGCGCGCCATGCTCCCACACAAACACAGGCACTGCAGGGTGCAGGGCACGGGGGGGGGGGGGGCACCCTGGGCAGCATAAATTCCTCACAAAAGGCTGGAAAAAGTGGACATTAGTGCCTGGGCACTGTCCTTACCCCGCTAGCGTAATTAATTATTTCTGAGCGGGACAGATACGCGCCATTACAGCGGCGGGGCTTCTTCCTCACCTCACCAGAACATCTTTAGAGCATTACAAGTCTATCACTATAGAGTTTATTATTTCCCAGACTGTGTACTTTTGGCGCTGGATTGTGAGCTGAAAAATCCTCTGTGTCCCTCTGACAGATTTACTGACGGTCTGTCCCCCATAAGCCGGTGTGTCTGTGGGTACTTGGTATATGTGTGTCAACATGTCGGTGGCTGAATGTTTTTCCCAAGAGGAAACTATATTAGGAATGCAGACATATGATGGTGGCCCTGTTGGCACCACCAATAACTGACTGGGTAAATGTTTCAGTAATATCAGAGTAAGGTTGGATAAATCTGTGTCCCAGACACAGACGTAGAGAATAGATGTGATATTCATGGCTATGTTTCTTTTCCCTCAGGCCCCGCTGGGTCGCAAAAATGTTATTTTGCCCAGTTACTACACACTGATACTGACACGGATACTGATACTTATGTCGACCATAATGTTTCCTGATTAGATCCAATATTGGCAAGGAGCATTCAGTACATGATTGTGGATATTAAGGACATATTAAAATCACTGAAGACCCTGCTGTTCCTGACAAAGGGGTCTATATGTATGTATATATAGATATATAATGAAAGCTGATGTAACGTTCCTCCATCTCTGTTTGAGAAAGTCTGGGCCAGCTCGACAAGATGGTTTCAAATCCCCAAAAGGATTCTGGTTGTTTATTCATTTCCCGCCGTGGACAGAATAAAGTGGGAGTCACCCCCTGTTCTGCACGGGGCCCTGTCACAAATCCAGCGGATCGTATGCAGGAAGCTACATTATTTCTAGTTATGTAACCACGGGTACATTACTTAGACCTGCCATTACATGTACATGGGTGAGTAGTAGTATTCAAGAATTGGTCGAATACCTTGTCATCCGATATAGATACCCTGGAGAGATGGGATACTCCTTACGTTGTATCATATCAAGGACACTGCAGCATACTTACGTGAGACTGCAAGGGATATAGGACTCTTGAGTTCACGGGCCAATTTCATGGCAGTGTCGGATAGGAGGGCATTGTGGATTCACCAAGAGAATGCTGATGCTGACTCCAAGAAGAAAGGGAGTCTCTTCCCTATGAAGGTGAAGCCTTGTTTGGTGACTGCCTAGTTAATTTGATCTCGGCAGCTCCCGCAGGTAAGTCAACCTTCTTGCCCTATGTTCCCTCCCAACGGATGAAGACGCATCATTATCTGATGCAGTCATTTCGGCCCAATAGATATGCAAGAAGTTAAGATTCCCCTTTCTTTGCAGGTAGAGGAAGGAGAAGAGAGAAGAGGTCTGCATCCTCTTCAAGATCGCAGGAGCAGAGATCATCCTCTGCTTCTGCCAAATCCACTGCATGACGCTGGGGCTCTCTTGCAGGAGCCCGCACCAGTGGGGGCACGTCTAAAACTCTTCAGTCAGTTCTGGATTCATTCGGACATGGACTCGTGTGTTTTACAAATAGTGTCCCAAGGGTACAAACTGGGGTTTCAAGATGTTCCCCCTCACCGATTGTTCAAACATTAAGTTACTGTGCTATTCCTGGGTTATATAGCGCTGGGGTATGTGCTGGCATACTCTCTCTCTGTCTCTCCAAAGGGCCTTGTGGGGGAAATGTCTTCAGTAAAAGTATTCCCTGTGTGTGTGGTGTGTCGGTGTGTCTCCACTGGGTACAGTATCAAACTGAGGTCTGGAGGAGGGGCATAGAGGGAGGAGCCAGTGCACACCCAGAACTAAAGTCTTTCTTAAAGTGCCCATGTCTCCTGCGGAGCCCGTCTATCCCCATGGTCCTTACGGAGTCCCCAGCATCCTCTAGGACGTTAGAGAAAATAGGATTTTAATACCTACCGGTAAATCCTTTTCTCTTAGTCCGTAGAGGATGCTGGGCACCCGTCCCAGTGCGTACTGTGTCTGCAGTTATTAAATGGCCCTTAACTCCAGAACATTTATGTGGAGATGAAAACATCCAAGGAAGACTTGACCATCTTCCTTGGATGTTTTCCCCCTGTGTGACTGCTCTCCAGCCTCGGAGGGTTGCATCCGTGGTCCCTAGGATCCCGTCCTGGATCCCGAACTATCGCCCCTCTAGGTGGTGAGAACTGTGCAGCCACCAATGGAGTGAGAGTCTGGTCTTGGAAGACAGGATTATCCTCCGGTGCATGTGTAGGTGGGATCCGGACCACTTGTCCAACAGGTCCCACTGGAACACTCTGGCATGGAACCTGCCAAACTGAATGGCCTCGTAGGCCGCAACCATCTTCCCCAGCAACTGAATGCATTGATGGATTAACACTCTTGCTGGTTTCAGAATTTGTTTGACCAGACTCTGGATCTCCAGAGCCTTTCCACTAGAAGAAAACCTCTTCTGTGTCCAGTATCACTCCCAAAAACAACAACCGCGTCATTGGGACCTACTGCGATTTTGGCAAGTTTAGGAGCCAACCATGTTGTTGAAGAACTGTCAGGGAGAGTAGATGTTTTGCACCAACTGGTCCCTGGATCTCGCCTTTATCAGGAGATCATCCAAGTACGGGATAATTGTGACTCCTTGCTTGCGAAGGAGGACCATCATTTCCGCCATCACCCTGGTGAAAATCCTCGGAGCCGTGGACAGACCAAACGGCAACGTCTGAAATTGGTAATGACAATCCTGAATTGCAAACCTCAGGTAGCTTGATGCAGTGGCTAAATGGGAACATATAAGTAGGCATCCTTTATGTCTACCAAAACCATGAAATCTCCTTTATCCCCCGGACTGGAGATCACTACCCTGAGAGATTCCATCTTGAAATTGAATTTCTTTAGGTAGAAATTAAGGGATTTCAGATTTAAGATTGGTCTGACTGAGCCGTCCGGCTTCTGGACCACGAAGAGGCTTGAATAAAAACCTTCTCCCTGCTGACTAAGGCTGATTTGAACAATCGGTGAGGGGGAACGTCTTGAAACCCCAGTTTGTACCCTTGGGACACTATTTGTAAAACCCACGAGTCCAGGTCCGAATGAATCTAGAACTGACTGAAGAGTTTTAGACGTGCCCCCCACTGGTGCGGGCTCCTGCAAGAGAGCCCCAGCGTCATGCAGTGGATTTGGCAGAAGCAGAGGACGATCTCTGCTCCTGCGATCTTGAAGAGGCTACAGACCTCTTCCCTCTTTTCCTTCCTCTACCTGCAAAGAAAGGGGAATCTTAACTTCTTGCATATCTATTCGGCCGAAATGACTGCGTCAGATAATGATGCGTCTTCATCCGTTGAGAGGGAACATAGGGCAAGAAGGATGACTTACCTGCGGGAGCTGCCGAGATCAAATTAACTAGGCCGTCGCCAAACAAGGCTTCACCTTCATAGGGAAGAGACTCCCTTTCTTCTTGGAGTCAGCATCAGCATTCCCTTGGTGAATCCACAATGCCCTCCTATCCGAGACTGCCATGAAATTGGCCCGTGAGCACTTGTGCCCGGTGTAGGATTTTTAAATATGTGTAGTTTACTGTATGCAAGGGTTTAAAACCTTTTAGGAACTGAGATCTAAGGTGTATTACATGTAGTTTAAAAAAAACAAAAAAGGTTTATTTTATGGCAGTAGTTTCCAAACTGGGGTTCTTGCACTGGTAGCATAGTTTGGTGGTCCAGGACCAATTAAAATTATTTATACTTTATTAAATTGGCAAAACCATTCCCTCACAACATAACTGAACCTGAGGATGACATGCTATAAACACAATTTACTTAATTTTATATTTTTTTCTGAATTTCTCAATAAAAAAAACTTTGGCCTAGGGGTGCCGTGAAACAAATTTTGATACTCTAGGGCAGGGGTGTCAAACCCATGGGCCGCATGCCGCCCCCAATGCATCCTTTTGTGGCCCACAGGCCGGGGTCCGGCAGGGGTCCTTTTGTGGCCCGATCACCTTGCTTAGAGCGAGGGCAGGAGAGTGCAGCCAGAGTCTTTGCTTTCTATGTGCGGCACCATCTTCCCGAAGAGATCACCGGGAAGATAGTGCCTCTTCCACTGGCTACAGCACAGGTATACTGGGGTGGGGTAGCAAACTGGGGGCCCCAATGGGCCCCTCCAGCAGTCCCTCTACCAAAACACGTCTTTTGGTGGTTTTGCGGTGTTGTTATAACTACATGGTGACGATACTGTAGCACAGAGATTTTCAACCATTTACAACTCACGTCACACAGAACAAGATTTAAATATTGACAAGGCACACTGAAATATAATGGTGATGCATGGTGCAGTATCGTGTCCTAGGATGTCATGTCGCAGCTTCTCCATAGGTAACGCCTGAACAGGCCCGGTGACAGGGGGGACAAAGGGGACACTTGTTCAGGGCTCCAAGTATTAAGAACAGAAATAATGGGGCCACAGTGCCAATATTGCTTTTTAAAGTGTATCCACCAACTGCTCAATTTAAGCAGGAAAACAATTAACAGGCCAACTAAACCCTCCCCCCTCCTTTTACCCCATCACTTTGTCCAGTCCCTGTGGTCCATACTGTATTGCCATTATTATGCATGTTGCTGTGCTGGCCCTTTTCTGAATGTCCCTGCCACCGCCACCGAAGAGCTGGATAGCCCAGTATGAAAACCACCTGCCGGCCTCACTGACGGTCCGAGTCAAAGGCTCCATTTTTTTTAAAGATCCCTCTGCCAAGTTAAGGGGGGTTGAGGGGGCCCCAGAGATATCAGTGCACTGGGCCCCGAGATTTCTGTTGCTGGCCCTGACCCTCAGGGGCGTATCTACCCCTTGGCCAGGATGGCACTTGCCAGGGGCACCATCCAGCTGTGCCAACCGTGGCTAAGGGATAGAGTTCTGCAGTCTCGAAAGGGCGCTATGGCAATCAGCGTGGGACTGACCAATTAGACGGTGAGGGAAGGATACTGAAATTGTCCCAACCCTGTTACAGTTTGAAACGCCCCTCAACTGCTGTCCACTGCTTCACTCCTAGCTCTGCCCCTTTGAAATTATTAATCCCTACCCCCCGGTAGGCGGAGTTCTCCAGGCCCATACTCAGGAGTCACCACTGCTGTACATTATGTGCCGGTTGTAGAGGCAGAGCGGGGAACATCAGAGAACGCCACAAATTACACAGTGGGCAAGGAGATGGCTGGAGACAGCTGCACAGCCATGCCTTGCAAGTTCGAGAGAGCTGTTGAATTTCAGCACTTTAAGTCAGAGCCTGCCCCCTGCTGCCCAAGCAGTCCGTGACAGTTAGTGTCGAGGAGGGGGGGATTTGTGCATGTGTGCTATCAGTGTGTGTGTGTGGGGGGGGTGGAGGATGTGTGTGACTGTGAGGGAGCTGTCAGTGTCAGTGGGGAGAGGAGCAGGAGGGAGTTGTCAGTGTGTGGAAGTGATGAGAGTTGTCAGTACTGGGGAAATGTGTGTGTGTGTGTACTAGATTTAGGAGTGTGTGTTTGTGAGAGGTTTCAGTTGGGGAATTAGAGTTCATACTAGAGATGAGCGCCTGAAATTTTTCGGGTTTTGTGTTTTGGTTTTGGGTTCGGTTCCGCGGCCGTGTTTTGGGTTCGACCGCGTTTTGGCAAAACCTCACCGAATTTTTTTTTGTCGGATTCGGGTGTGTTTTGGATTCGGGTGTTTTTTTCCAAAAACACTAAAAAACAGCTTAAATCATAGAATTTGGGGGTCATTTTGATCCCAAAGTATTATTAACCTCAAAAACCATAATTTACACTCATTTTCAGTCTAATCTGAATACCTCACACCTCACAATATTATTTTTAGTCCTAAAATTTGCACCGAGGTCGCTGTGTGAGTAAGATAAGCGACCCTAGTGGCCGACACAAACACCGGGCCCATCTAGGAGTGGCACTGCAGTGTCACGCAGGATGTCCCTTCCAAAAAACCCTCCCCAAACAGCACATGACGCAAAGAAAAAAAGAGGCGCAATGAGGTAGCTGTGTGAGTAAGATTAGCGACCCTAGTGGCCGACACAAACACCGGGCCCATCTAGGAGTGGCACTGCAGTGTCACGCAGGATGGCCCTTCCAAAAAACCCTCCCCAAACAGCACATGACGCAAAGAAAAAAAGAGGCGCAATGAGGAAACTGTGTGAGTAAGATTAGCGACCCTAGTGGCCGACACAAACACCGGGCCCATCTAGGAGTGGCACTGCAGTGTCACGCAGGATGGCCCTTCCAAAAAACCCTCCCCAAACAGCACATGACGCAAAGAAAAAAAGAGGCGCAATGAGGTAGCTGACTGTGTGAGTAAGATTAGCGACCCTAGTGGCCGACACAAACACCGGGCCCATCTAGGAGTGGCACTGCAGTGTCACGCAGGATGTCCCTTCCAAAAAACCCTCCCCAAACAGCACATGACGCAAAGAAAAAAAGAGGCGCAATGAGGTAGCTGTGTGAGTAAGATTAGCGACCCTAGTGGCCGACACAAACACCGGGCCCATCTAGGAGTGGCACTGCAGTGTCACGCAGGATGTCCCTTCCAAAAAACCCTCCCCAAACAGCACATGACGCAAAGAAAAAAAGAGGCGCAATGAGGTAGCTGTGTGAGTAAGATTAGCGACCCTAGTGGCCGACACAAACACCGGGCCCATCTAGGAGTGGCACTGCAGTGTCACGCAGGATGTCCCTTCCAAAAAACCCTCCCCAAACAGCACATGACGCAAAGAAAAAAAGAGGCGCAATGAGGTAGCTGACTGTGTGAGTAAGATTAGCGACCCTAGTGGCCGACACAAACACCGGGCCCATCTAGGAGTGGCACTGCAGTGTCACGCAGGATGTCCCTTCCAAAAAACCCTCCCCAATCAGCACATGATGCAAAGAAAAAGAAAAGAAAAAAGAGGTGCAAGATGGAATTGTCCTTGGGCCCTCCCACCCACCCTTATGTTGTATAAACAAAACAGGACATGCACACTTTAACCAACCCATCATTTCAGTGACAGGGTCTGCCACACGACTGTGACTGATATGACGGGTTGGTTTGGACCCCCCCCAAAAAAGAAGCAATTAATCTCTCCTTGCACAAACTTGCTCTACAGAGGCAAGATGTCCACCTCATCTTCACCCTCCGATATATCACCGTGTACATCCCCCTCCTCACAGATTATCAATTCGTCCCCACTGGAATCCACCATCTCAGCTCCCTGTGTACTTTGTGGAGGCAATTGCTGCTGGTCAATGTCTCCGCGGAGGAATTGATTATAATTCATTTTAATGAACATCATCTTCTCCACATTTTCTGGATGTAACCTCGTACGCCGATTGCTGACAAGGTGAGCGGCGGCACTAAACACTCTTTCGGAGTACACACTTGTGGGAGGGCAACTTAGGTAGAATAAAGCCAGTTTGTGCAAGGGCCTCCAAATTGCCTCTTTTTCCTGCCAGTATAAGTACGGACTGTGTGACGTGCCTACTTGGATGCGGTCACTCATATAATCCTCCACCATTCTATCAATGTTGAGAGAATCATATGCAGTGACAGTAGACGACATGTCCGTAATCGTTGTCAGGTCCTTCAGTCCGGACCAGATGTCAGCATCAGCAGTCGCTCCAGACTGCCCTGCATCACCGCCAGCGGGTGGGCTCGGAATTCTGAGCCTTTTCCTCGCACCCCCAGTTGCGGGAGAATGTGAAGGAGGAGATGTTGACAGGTCGCGTTCCGCTTGACTTGACAATTTTGTCACCAGCAGGTCTTTCAACCCCAGCAGACCTGTGTCTGCCGGAAAGAGAGATCCAAGGTAGGCTTTAAATCTAGGATCGAGCACGGTGGCCAAAATGTAGTGCTCTGATTTCAACAGATTGACCACCCGTGAATCCTTGTTAAGCGAATTAAGGGCTGCATCCACAAGTCCCACATGCCTAGCGGAATCGCTCCGTGTTAGCTCCTCCTTCAATGCCTCCAGCTTCTTCTGCAAAAGCCTGATGAGGGGAATGACCTGACTCAGGCTGGCAGTGTCTGAACTGACTTCACGTGTGGCAAGTTCAAAGGGCATCAGAACCTTGCACAACGTTGAAATCATTCTCCACTGCACTTGAGACAGGTGCATTCCACCTACTATATCGTGCTCAATTGTATAGGCTTGAATGGCCTTTTGCTGCTCCTCCAACCTCTGAAGCATATAGAGGGTTGAATTCCACCTCGTTACCACTTCTTGCTTCAGATGATGGCAGGGCAGGTTCAGTAGTTTTTGGTGGTGCTCCAGTTTTCTGTACGTGGTGCCTGTACGCCGAAAGTGTCCCGCAATTTTTCTGGCCACCGACAGCATCTCTTGCACGCCCCTGTCGTTTTTTAAAAAATTCTGCACCACCAAATTCAAGGTATGTGCAAAACATGGGACGTGCTGGAATTGGCCCAGATTTAATGCACACACAATATTGCTGGCGTTGTCCGATGCCACAAATCCACAGGAGAGTCCAATTGGGGTAAGCCATTCCGCGATGATCTTCCTCAGTTGCCGTAAGAGGTTTTCAGCTGTGTGCGTATTCTGGAAAGCGGTGATACAAAGCGTAGCCTGCCTAGGAAAGAGTTGGCGTTTGCGAGATGCTGCTACTGGTGCCGCCGCTGCTGTTCTTGCGGCGGGAGTCCATACATCTACCCAGTGGGCTGTCACAGTCATATAGTCCTGACCCTGCCCTGCTCCACTTGTCCACATGTCCGTGGTTAAGTGGACATTGGGTACAGCTGCATTTTTTAGGACACTGGTGACTCTTTTTCTGAGGTCTGTGTACATTTTCGGTATCGCCTGCCTAGAGAAATGGAACCTAGATGGTATTTGGTACCGGGGACACAGTACCTCCAACAAGTCTCTAGTTGGCTCTGCAGTAATGATGGATACCGGAACCACGTTTCTCACCACCCAGGATGCCAAGGCCTCAGTTATCCGCTTTGCAGTAGGATGACTGCTGTGATATTTCATCTTCCTCGCAAAGGACTGTTGAACAGTCAATTGCTTACTGGAAGTAGTACAAGTGGGCTTACGACTTCCCCTCTGGGATGACCATCGACTCCCAGCGGCAACAACAGCAGCGCCAGCAGCAGTAGGCGTTACACGCAAGGATGCATCGGAGGAATCCCAGGCAGGAGAGGACTCGTCAGAATTGCCAGTGACATGGCCTGCAGGACTATTGGCATTCCTGGGGAAGGAGGAAATTGACACTGAGGGAGTTGGTGGGGTGGTTTGCGTGAGCTTGGTTACAAGAGGAAGGGATTTACTGGTCAGTGGACTGCTTCCGCTGTCACCCAAAGTTTTTGAACTTGTCACTGACTTATTATGAATGCGCTGCAGGTGACGTATAAGGGAGGATGTTCCGAGGTGGTTAACGTCCTTACCCCTACTTATTACAGCTTGACAAAGGGAACACACGGCTTGACACCTGTTGTCCGCATTTCTGGTGAAATACCTCCACACCGAACTGACCGAAGAGCTGATTTTTTTGGTATTTTCACCTGGCATGTCAACGGCCATATTCCTCCCACGGACAACAGGTGTCTCCCCGGGTGCCTGACTTAAACAAACCACCTCACCATCAGAATCCTCCTGGTCAATTTCCTCCCCAGCGCCAGCAACACCCATATCCTCCTCATCCTGGTGTACTTCAACACTGACATCTTCAATCTGACTATCAGGAACTGGACTGCGGGTGCCCCTACCAGCACTTACAGGGGGCGTGCAAATGGTGGAAGGCGCATGCTCTTCACGTCCAGTGTTGGGAAGGTCAGGCATCGCAACCGACACAATTGGACTCTCCTTGTGGATTTGGGATTTCGAAGAATGCACAGTTCTTTGCTGTGCTGCTTTTGCCAGCTTGAGTCTTTTCATTTTTCTAGCGAGAGGCTGAGTGCTTCCATCCTCATGTGAAGCTGAACCACTAGCCATGAACATAGGCCAGGGCCTCAGCCGTTCCTTGCCACTCCGTGTGGTAAATGGCATATTGGCAAGTTTACGCTTCTCCTCCGACAATTTTATTTTAGGTTTTGGAGTCCTTTTTTTACTGATATTTGGTGTTTTGGATTTGACATGCTCTGTACTATGACATTGGGCATCGGCCTTGGCAGACGACGTTGCTGGCATTTCATCGTCTCGGCCATGACTAGTGGCAGCAGCTTCAGCACGAGGTGGAAGTGGAAGATCTTTCCCTAATTTTGGAACCTCAACATTTTTGTTCTCCATATTTTAATAGGCACAACTAAAAGGCACCTCAGGTAAACAATGGAGATGGATGGATTGGATACTAGTATACAATTATGGACGGGCTGCCGAGTGCCGACACAGAGGTAGCCACAGCCGTGAACTACCGCACTGTACTGTGTCTGCTGCTAATATATAGACTGGTTGATAAAGAGATAGTATACTCGTAACTAGTATGTATG
Organism: Pseudophryne corroboree; assembly: GCF_028390025.1. Lineage (NCBI taxonomy): Eukaryota > Metazoa > Chordata > Amphibia > Anura > Myobatrachidae > Pseudophryne > Pseudophryne corroboree. The sequence goes on from NW_026970104.1 coordinate 373,363, forward strand.
TATAAAGAAAGAAAAAAAAACCACGGTTAGGTGGTATATACAATTATGGACGGGCTGCCGAGTGCCGACACAGAGGTAGCCACAGCCGTGAACTACCGCACTGTACTGTGTCTGCTGCTAATATAGACTGGTTGATAAAGAGATAGTATACTCGTAACTAGTATGTATGTATAAAGAAAGAAAAAAAAACCACGGTTAGGTGGTATATACAATTATGGACGGGCTGCTGAGTGCCGACACAGAGGTAGCCACAGCCGTGAACTACCGCACTGTACTGTGTCTGCTGCTAATATATAGACTGGTTGATAAAGAGATAGTATACTCGTAACTAGTATGTATGTATAAAGAAAGAAAAAAAAAACACGGTTAGGTGGTATATACAATTATGGACGGGCTGCCGAGTGCCGACACAGAGGTAGCCACAGCCGTGAACTACCGCACTGTACTGTGTCTGCTGCTAATATATAGACTGGTTGATAAAGAGATAGTATACTCGTAACTAGTATGTATGTATAAAGAAAGAAAAAAAAACCACGGTTAATTGGTATATACAATTATGGACGGGCTGCCGAGTGCCGACACAGAGGTAGCCACAGCCGTGAACTACCGCACTGTACTGTGTCTGCTGCTAATATAGACTGGTTGATAAAGAGATAGTATACTACTAATATTATATACTGGTGGTCAGGTCACTGGTCACTAGTCACACTGGCAGTGGCACTCCTGCAGCAAAAGTGTGCACTGTTTAATTTTAATATAATATTATGTACTCCTGGCTCCTGCTATAACCTATAACTGGCACTGCAGTAGTGCTCCCCAGTCTCCCCCACAATTATAAGCTGTGTGAGCTGAGCAGTCAGACAGATATATAATATATATAGATGATGCAGCACACTGGCCTGAGCCTGAGCAGTGCACACAGATATGGTATGTGACTGACTGAGTCACTGTGTGTATCGCTTTTTTCAGGCAGAGAACGGATATATTAAATAAACTGCACTGTGTGTCTGGTGGTCACTCACTATATAATATATTATGTACTCCTGGCTCCTGCTATAACCTATAACTGGCACTGCAGTAGTGCTCCCCAGTCTCCCCCACAATTATAAGCTGTGTGAGCTGAGCAGTCAGACAGATATATATAATATTATATATAGATAATAGATGATGCAGCACACTGGCCTGAGCCTGAGCAGTGCACACAGATATGGTATGTGACTGAGTCACTGTGTGCTGTGTATCGCTTTTTTCAGGCAGAGAACGGATTATATTATGTACTCCTGGCTCCTGCTATAACCTATAACTGGCACTGCAGTAGTGCTCCCCAGTCTCCCCCACAATTATAAGCTGTGTGAGCTGAGCAGTCAGACAGATATATATAATATTATATATAGATAATAGATGATGCAGCACACTGGCCTGAGCCTGAGCAGTGCACACAGATATGGTATGTGACTGAGTCACTGTGTGCTGTGTATCGCTTTTTTCAGGCAGAGAACGGATTATAAATAAAAGTGGTGGTCACTGGTCACTATCAGCAAAACTCTGCACTGTACACTACTGAGTACTCCTAATGCTCCCCAAAATTAGTAAATCAAGTGTCTCTCTAATCTATTCTAATTCTAAACGGAGAGGACGCCAGCCACGTCCTCTCCCTATCAATCTCAATGCACGTGTGAAAATGGCGGCGACGCGCGGCTCCTTATATAGAATCCGAGTCTCGCGATAGAATCCGAGCCTCGCGAGAATCCGACAGCGTCATGATGACGTTCGGGCGCGCTCGGGTTAACCGAGCAAGGCGGGAAGATCCGAGTCGCTCGGACCCGTGAAAAAAAACATGAAGTTCTGGCGGGTTCGGATTCAGAGAAACCGAACCCGCTCATCTCTAGTTCATACAGTAATTAAATGTTTTCATATTGAGAACTACATCTCCCAGCATATACAGTGTGCTGGGGATGCATTGCTAACAAGCTTTATTTAAAAGTTTAAAAAACATTGCTTTTATGACTGCAATGGTTAAAAAGGGAGAGCTATAAATCAATTTATCAGTGAATGATCGCAGTTTGAGCTGTTACATTTTACTGAACCACCTATCCCTCCACACTCACTACCTGTCCTCAGGATACATTTACCATCCCGGCAGACGGTATACCGGCGGTCATTTGACCGATGTTGGAATCCTGACACCACTTGGGAGACTGGTGCCGGCACACAGACAGCCAACATCCCGAAGGCGAGTATTGGAGGGAGGGTTAGGACCGGGGGAGCGGGTGTTAGGGAAGGCACTAGGAGGGGGGGGGGGTTAGTCCTAGCTGCCACCCCCTGAGGGTTAGCCCTATCCGCCACCCCCCCAGAGGGTTAGGATTAGGTATCATGTGACTGCTGGAATCCCGAGCGCCGGATGCCATACCCAACCCCCTTTACTTTTTCAGGCATTTCTATCTCTCCTCTCTCTATGGTGTTCCGATTGCCCACTTTCCCTTGTGCTTTTCTCTCTCTCTCCTTTGTTTAGAGCATCAGTTTCTGTAGTCCACTTTATCCTTATTTTTTCCAGTGTTTCACTATCTCTCTGATGTAATGAGGATGTATGGTCTAGAGGGATCAGTAATGCATTGTACTGTATAGAGGCGTCAGGGATGTAGCGTAGGGTATAGAGGCGTCAGGGATGTAGCGTAGGTTATAGAGGCATCAGGAATGTAGCGTAGGGAATAGAGGCATCAGGGATGTAGCGTAGGGTATAGAGGCGTCAGGGATGTAGCATAGGGAATAGAGGCGTCAGGGATGTAGCGTAGGGAATAGAGGCATCAGGGATTTAGCTTAGGGAATATAGTAGAGATGAGCGCCTGAAATTTTTCGGGTTTTGTGTTTTGGTTTTGGGTTCGGTTCCGCGGCCGTGTTTTGGGTTCGAACGCGTTTTGGCAAAACCTCACCGAATTATTTTTGTCGGATTCGGGTGTGTTTTGGATTCGGGTGTTTTTTTCCAAAAACACTAAAAAACAGCTTAAATCATAGAATTTGGGGGTCATTTTGATCCCAAAGTATTATTAACCTCAAAAACCATAATTTACACTCATTTTCAGTCTATTCTGAATACCTCACACCTCACAATATTATTTTTAGTCCTAAAATTTGCACCGAGGTCGCTGTGTGAGTAAGATAAGCGACCCTAGTGGCCGACACAAACACCGGGCCCATCTAGGAGTGGCACTGCAGTGTCACGCAGGATGTCCCTTCCAAAAAACCCTCCCCAAACAGCACATGACGCAAAGAAAAAAAGAGGCGCAATGAGGTAGCTGTGTGAGTAAGATTAGCGACCCTAGTGGCCGACACAAACACCGGGCCCATCTAGGAGTGGCACTGCAGTGTCACGCAGGATGGCCCTTCCAAAAAACCCTCCCCAAACAGCACATGACGCAAAGAAAAAAAGAGGCGCAATGAGGTAGCTGACTGTGTGAGTAAGATTAGCGACCCTAGTGGCCGACACAAACACCGGGCCCATCTAGGAGTGGCACTGCAGTGTCACGCAGGATGTCCCTTCCAAAAAACCCTCCCCAAACAGCACATGACGCAAAGAAAAAAAGAGGCGCAATGAGGTAGCTGACTGTGTGAGTAAGATTAGCGACCCTAGTGGCCGACACAAACACCGGGCCCATCTAGGAGTGGCACTGCAGTGTCACGCAGGATGTCCCTTCCAAAAAACCCTCCCCAAACAGCACATGACGCAAAGAAAAAAAGAGGCGCAATGAGGTAGCTGTGTGAGTAAGATTAGCGACCCTAGTGGCCGACACAAACACCGGGCCCATCTAGGAGTGGCACTGCAGTGTCACGCAGGATGTCCCTTCCAAAAAACCCTCCCCAAACAGCACATGACGCAAAGAAAAAAAGAGGCGCAATGAGGTAGCTGACTGTGTGAGTAAGATTAGCGACCCTAGTGGCCGACACAAACACCGGGCCCATTTCGGAGTGGCACTGCAGTGTCACGCAGGATGTCCCTTCCAAAAAACCCTCCCCAATCAGCACATGATGCAAAGAAAAAGAAAAGAAAAAAGAGGTGCAAGATGGAATTATCCTTGGGCCCTCCCACCCACCCTTATGTTGTATAAACAAAACAGGACATGCACACTTTAACCAACCCATCATTTCAGTGACAGGGTCTGCCACACGACTGTGACTGATATGACGGGTTGGTTTGGACCCCCCCCAAAAAAGAAGCAATTAATCTCTCCTTGCACAAACTGGCTCTACAGAGGCAAGATGTCCACCTCATCTTCACCCTCCGATATATCACCGTGTACATCCCCCTCCTCACAGATTATCAATTCGTCCCCACTGGAATCCACCATCTCAGCTCCCTGTGTACTTTGTGGAGGCAATTGCTGCTGGTCAATGTCTCCGCGGAGGAATTGATTATAATTCATTTTAATGAACATCATCTTCTCCACATTTTCTGGATGTAACCTCGTACGCCGATTGCTGACAAGGTGAGCGGCGGCACTAAACACTCTTTCGGAGTACACACTTGTGGGAGGGCAACTTAGGTAGAATAAAGCCAGTTTGTGCAAGGGCCTCCAAATTGCCTCTTTTTCCTGCCAGTATAAGTACGGACTGTGTGACGTGCCTACTTGGATGCGGTCACTCATATAATCCTCCACCATTCTATCAATGTTGAGAGAATCATATGCAGTGACAGTAGACGACATGTCCGTAATCGTTGTCAGGTCCTTCAGTCCGGACCAGATGTCAGCATCAGTAGTCGCTCCAGACTGCCCTGCATCACCGCCAGCGGGTGGGCTCGGAATTCTGAGCCTTTTCCTCGCACCCCCAGTTGCGGGAGAATGTGAAGGAGGAGATGTTGACAGGTCGCGTTCCGCTTGACTTGACAATTTTGTCACCAGCAGGTCTTTCAACCCCAGCAGACCTGTGTCTGCCGGAAAGAGAGATCCAAGGTAGGCTTTAAATCTAGGATCGAGCACGGTGGCCAAAATGTAGTGCTCTGATTTCAACAGATTGACCACCCGTGAATCCTTGTTAAGCGAATTAAGGGCTGCATCCACAAGTCCCACATGCCTAGCGGAATCGCTCCCTTTTAGCTCCTTCTTCAATGCCTCCAGCTTCTTCTGCAAAAGCCTGATGAGGGGAATGACCTGACTCAGGCTGGCAGTGTCTGAACTGACTTCACGTGTGGCAAGTTCAAAGGGCATCAGAACCTTGCACAACGTTGAAATCATTCTCCACTGCACTTGAGACAGGTGCATTCCATCTCCTATATCGTGCTCAATTGTATAGGCTTGAATGGCCTTTTGCTGCTCCTCCAACCTCTGAAGCATATAGAGGGTTGAATTCCACCTCGTTACCACTTCTTGCTTCAGATGATGGCAGGGCAGGTTCAGTAGTTTTTGGTGGTGCTCCAGTCTTCTGTACGTGGTGCCTGTACGCCGAAAGTGTCCCGCAATTTTTCTGGCCACCGACAGCATCTCTTGCACGCCCCTGTCGTTTTTAAAAAAATTCTGCACCACCAAATTCAAGGTATGTGCAAAACATGGGACGTGCTGGAATTTCCCCAAATTTAATGCACACACAATATTGCTGGCGTTGTCCGATGCCACAAATCCACAGGAGAGTCCAATTGGGGTAAGCCATTCCGCGATGATCTTCCTCAGTTGCCGAAAGAGGTTTTCAGCTGTGTGCGTATTCTGGAAAGCGGTGATACAAAGCGTAGCCTGCCTAGGAAAGAGTTGGCGTTTGCGAGATGCTGCTACTGGTGCCGCCGCTGCTGTTCTTGCGGTGGGAGTCCATACATCTACCCAGTGGGTTGTCACAGTCATATAGTCCTGACCCTGCCCTGCTCCACTTGTCCACATGTCCGTGGTTAAGTGGACATTGGGTACAACTGCATTTTTTAGGAGACTGGTGAGTCTTTTTCTGACGTCCGTGTACATTCTCGGTATCGCCTGCCTAGAGAAGTGGAACCTAGATGGTATTTGGTAACGGGGGCAGACTACCTCAATAAATTGTCTAGTTCCCTGTGAACTAACGGCGGATACCGGACGCACGTCTAACACCAACATAGTTGTCAAGGACTCAGTTATCCGCTTTGCAGTAGGATGACTGCTGTGATATTTCATCTTCCTCGCAAAGGACTGTTGAACAGTCAATTGCTTACTGGAAGTAGTACAAGTGGGCTTACGACTTCCCCTCTGGGATGACCATCGACTCCCAGCGGCAACAACAGCAGCGCCAGCAGCAGTAGGCGTTACACGCAAGGATGCATCGGAGGAATCCCAGGCAGGAGAGGACTCGTCAGACTTGCCAGTGACATGGCCTGCAGGACTATTGGCATTCCTGGGGAAGGAGGAAATTGACACTGAGGGAGTTGGTGGGGTGGTTTGCGTGAGCTTGGTTACAAGAGGAAGGGATTTACTGGTCAGTGGACTGCTTCCGCTGTCACCCAAAGTTTTTGAACTTGTCACTGACTTATTATGAATGCGCTGCAGGTGACGTATAAGGGAGGATGTTCCGAGGTGGTTAACGTCCTTACCCCTACTTATTACAGCTTGACAAAGGGAACACACGGCTTGACACCTGTTGTCCGCATTTCTGGTGAAATACCTCCACACCGAAGAGCTGATTTTTTTGGTATTTTCACCTGGCATGTCAACGGCCATATTCCTCCCACGGACAACAGGTGTCTCCCCGGGTGCCTGACTTAAACAAACCACCTCACCATCAGAATCCTCCTGGTCAATTTCCTCCCCAGCGCCAGCAACACCCATATCCTCCTCATCCTGGTGTACTTCAACACTGACATCTTCAATCTGACTATCAGGAACTGGACTGCGGGTGCTCCTTCCAGCACTTGCAGGGGGCGTGCAAATGGTGGAAGGCGCATGCTCTTCACGTCCAGTGTTGGGAAGGTCAGGCATCGCAACCGACACAATTGGACTCTCCTTGTGGATTTGGGATTTCAAAGAACGCACAGTTCTTTGCGGTGCTTTTGCCAGCTTGAGTCTTTTCAGTTTTCTAGCGAGAGGCTGAGTGCTTCCATCCTCATGTGAAGCTGAACCACTAGCCATGAACATAGGCCAGGGCCTCAGCCGTTCCTTGCCACTCCGTGTGGTAAATGGCATATTGGCAAGTTTACGCTTCTCCTCCGACAATTTTATTTTAGGTTTTGGAGTCCTTTTTTTACTGATATTTGGTGTTTTGGTTTTGACATGCTCTGTACTATGCCATTGGGCATCGGCCTTGGCAGACGACGTTGCTGGCATTTCATCGTCTCGGCCATGACTAGTGGCAGCAGCTTCAGCACGAGGTGGAAGTGGATCTTGATCTTTCCCTAATTTTGGAACCTCAACATTTTTGTTCTCCATATTTTAATAGGCACAACTAAAAGGCACCTCAGGTAAACAATGCAGATGGATGGATTGGATACTAGTATACAATTATGGACGGGCTGCCGAGTGCCGACACAGAGGTAGCCACAGCCGTGAACTACCGCACTGTACTGTGTCTGCTGCTAATATATAGACTGGTTGATAAAGAGATAGTATACTCGTAACTAGTATGTATGTATAAAGAAAGAAAAAAAAACCACGGTTAGGTCACTGGTATATACAATTATGGACGGGCTGCCGAGTGCCGACACAGAGGTAGCCACAGCCGTGAACTACCGCACTGTACTGTGTCTGCTGCTAATATATAGACTGGTTGATAAAGAGATAGTATACTCGTAACTAGTATGTATGTATAAAGAAAGAAAAAAAAACCACGGTTAGGTGGTATATACAATTATGGACGGGCTGCCGAGTGCCGACACAGAGGTAGCCACAGCCGTGAACTACCGCACTGTACTGTGTCTGCTGCTAATATATAGACTGGTTGATAAAGAGATAGTATACTCGTAACTAGTATGTATGTATAAAGAAAGAAAAAAAAACCACGGTTAGGTCACTGGTATATACAATTATGGACGGGCTGCCGAGTGCCGACACAGAGGTAGCCACAGCCGTGAACTACCGCACTGTACTGTGTCTGCTGCTAATATATAGACTGGTTGATAAAGAGATAGTATACTCGTAACTAGTATGTATGTATAAAGAAAGAAAAAAAAACCACGGTTAGGTGGTATATACAATTATGGACGGGCTGCCGAGTGCCGACACAGAGGTAGCCACAGCCGTGAACTACCGCACTGTACTGTGTCTGCTGCTAATATATAGACTGGTTGATAAAGAGATAGTATACTCGTAACTAGTATGTATGTATAAAGAAAGAAAAAAAACCACGGTTAGGTCACTGGTATATACAATTATGGACGGGCTGCCGAGTGCCAACACAGAGGTAGCCACAGCCGTGAACTACCGCACTGTACTGTGTCTGCTGCTAATATATAGACTGGTTGATAAAGAGATAGTATACTCGTAACTAGTATGTATGTATAAAGAAAGAAAAAAAAACCACGGTTAGGTCACTGGTATATACAATTATGGACGGGCTGCCGAGTGCCGACACAGAGGTAGCCACAGCCGTGAACTACCGCACTGTACTGTGTCTGCTGCTAATATATAGACTGGTTGATAAAGAGATAGTATACTCGTAACTAGTATGTATGTATAAAGAAAGAAAAAAAAACCACGGTTAGGTCACTGGTATATACAATTATGGACGGGCTGCGGAGTGCCGACACAGAGGTAGCCACAGCCGTGAACTACCGCACTGTACTGTGTCTGCTGCTAATATATAGACTGGTTGATAAAGAGATAGTATACTCGTAACTAGTATGTATGTATAAAGAAAGAAAAAAAAACCACGGTTAGGTCACTGGTATATACAATTATGGACGGGCTGCCGAGTGCCGACACAGAGGTAGCCACAGCCGTGAACTACCGCACTGTACACTGGTTGATAAAGAGATAGTAGTATACTCGTAACAACTAGTATGACGACGGTATAAAGAATGAAAAAAAAACCACGGTTAGGTGGTATATAATACAATTATGGTTGGACGGACTGCCTGCCGAGTGCCGACACAGAGGTAGCCACAGCCGTGAACTACCGCACTGTACACTGGTTGATAAAGAGATAGTAGTATACTCGTAACAACTAGTATGACGACGGTATAAAGAATGAAAAAAAAACCACGGTTAGGTGGTATATAATACAATTATGGTTGGACGGACTGCCTGCCGAGTGCCGACACAGAGGTAGCCACAGCCGTGAACTACCGCACTGTACACTGGTTGATAAAGAGATAGTAGTATACTCGTAACAACTAGTATGACGACGGTATAAAGAACGGAAAAAAAACCACGGTTAGGTGGTATATATTATAATACAATTATGGATGGACGGACTGCCTGCCGAGTTCCGACACAGAGGTAGCCACAGCCGTGAACTACCGCACTGTACACTGGTTGATAAAGAGATAGTAGTATACTCGTAACAACTAGTATGACGACGGTATAAAGAACGAAAAAAAAACCACGGTTAGGTGGTATATATTATAATACAATTATGGATGGACGGACTGCCTGCCGAGTTCCGACACAGAGGTAGCCACAGCCGTGAACTACCGCACTGTACACTGGTTGATAAAGAGATAGTAGTATACTCGTAACAACTAGTATGACTATGACGACGGTATAAAGAAAGAAAAAAAAAACCACGGTTAGGTGGTATATAATACAATTATGGATGGACGGACTGCCTGCCGAGTGCCGACACAGAGGTAGCCACAGCCGTGAACTACCGCACTGTACTGTGTCTGCTGCTAATATAGACTGGTTGATAAAGAGATAGTATACAATACTACTAATATACTGGTGGTCAGGCACTGGTCACCACTAGTCACACTGGCAGTGGCACTCCTGCAGCAAAAGTGTGCACTGTTTAATTTTAATATAATATTATTTATCATGTACTCCTGGCTCCTGCTATAACAACCTGCAGTGCTCCCCAGTCTCCCCCACAATTATAAGCTTTATATACAATACATTGATGTGCAGCACACTTGGCTGAGCAGTGCACACAGACTGAGTCACTGTGTGACTGTGTATCGTTTTTTTCAGGCAGAGAACGGATATATTAAATAAAACAAACAACTGCACTGTCTCTGGTGGTCACTGGTCACTGTGGTCGTCAGTCACTAAACTCTGTCTGCACTCTGCACTCTCTTCTAATCTACAGTATCACAGCAATCTCTCTCTCTCTCTCTCTTCTAAATCTAATCTAAATGGAGAGGACGCCAGCCACGTCCTCTCCCTATCAATCTCAATGCACGTGTGAAAATGGCGGCGACGCGCGGCTCCTTATATAGAATCCGAGTCTCGCGAGAATCCGACAGCGTCATGATGACGTTCGGGCGCGCTCGGGTTAACCGAGCAAGGCGGGAAGATCCGAGTCGCTCGGACCCGTGAAAAAAAAAGTGAAGTTCGTGCGGGTTCGGATTCAAAGAAACCGAACCCGCTCATCTCTAGAATATAGGCATCAGGGATGTACTAGCAGGTATATAGAGGTCAGTGTACTGTATAGAGGGGTCAGTAATGCAGTGATGGTTATAGAAAGGTCAGTGATGTAGTGTAGGGTATAGAGGGGTCAGTTATGTAGTGTGGGGTAAAGAGGGGTCAGTAAAGATACTAAGCTGAAGTACTTAGAACACTTCTTGAATTAAGACACAACCTGCAAGAAAAAGTATGCAATATGGGTGAAAAGGCAAATGTCAGAGGTCTGATACAAGTAACCAGCTCCACACCTTGCACCACATAGCGTTATGTTAAACTGGGATATGTTCTTTTTTGGTGTGTGTGTATGTGTGTGGGGGGGGGGGGGTGCCAAAGGAAATTTTTGCCATTGGCTCCTTTGGTCTAGAACCAGCCCTGATCACAAAATATTTTTGTCTAAGCAGACTGGACATTGATCAGCGTTGGCTCATTCTCAGCCCCCCGCCCAGCCTCTGCTGCCAACAGACTGCTATTAGCTAGTTAACCTTCTGCCTTCCCTATCTATGACACAGACTGCTGCTAATGCTACCAGACTGTTCCCAGTGGCTTCACACCAACAGTGAATCCCAGCCGATGATGTAGGGCAGCGTGTGGGGGAGGGGGTCAGTTGCTGTGGCTCCAACATGGTAACCGCCAATGGACTGCAATGCTTTATCGAAAGGGGGGGCGCCAGTCCCTTACTTTGCCAGGGGCGCTTGGACCCCTAGCTACACCTCTGTTTACCCTAACCGATACCCCTAAACTAACCATAATTCCTGCAGTAAAAAATCCATGTTTCTATGTATATAGGGGGTCATTCCGAGTTGATCGCATGCTGCCGTTGTTCGCTGCGTAGCAATCAGTTGAAAAAAAATGGCTAATCTGTGCATGCGCATGCTCCGTAATGTGCATGCGCATCGTACGGGTACAAAGTCCATTGTGGTTTTGCACTAGTTCTAGCGATTATTCCAATCACAGAACAGGCCACAAGGAGATTGACAGAAAGAGGGCGTTTCTGGGTGGCAACTGACCGTTTTCAGGGAGTGCTTGGAAAAATGCAGGCGTGGCAGAAGAAATGCAGACGTGGCTGGGCATTCGCTGGATGGGTGTGTGACATCAAAAGCCGTCCCTCGGTTGTTAGAATCAACGCACACGAAGTGTAACTACAGTGCTGGTCTTATTTTGAAACGATTTTGCAGGCGCTCTGCTGCTCAAGTGTTCGCACTTCTCCAAAGTGAATATACACTCTCCAGTGGGCAGCGACAATGCGTTTGCATGGCTGCTAAAAACTGCTAGCGAGCAATCAACTCAGAATGACCCCCATAGTGTATTGCAAGAAAATATCTGTAAATCCAATGGTACCGTAAGTGCGGTATATACTCGCACTTCTTTGCGGGGTGAGAACATCTCCCCTAAGTGAAGTCAGCCCTATGAATAGAGTTTGTGTGATCCCTGTGCAGCAGTCACAGAAAGGGTTCATCTCTGCAGTTTGTCACTCAAATTACATTGCTGCATTTTTTTCTAGAAGTGGATCTGAGAGCTGTTACCCGCAGACCAGCTACAATAATTATCCTGGGTACTCACTAGACCAGTGGTTCTCAAACTGCACCCTGGGGTGCCTCAGGACACTTGCAGGGGTGCCTTGGATTGGTGGTCCAGGACCAATTCAAAATATTTATAGTTAGTGTTATAGGCAAAACCAGTGCTGTTGGCTGGCAATCATAACATATGTGCACAAGCAGAAGCAAATCCTGTCCCCTACCAAAGGGCCAGTGCTAGGGTGTTTGGCGCCTCCCTGCAAACTATTAATTTGGGCCCTCTCTCCAATACTTAATAAAGGGACAGTGCGCTCCTTAAAAAAAGAAGGTGTGGTATCACAAGGAAGGGGCATGGCCACACAATAGCACCCCAAATCAAAATACGCCACACAGTAGCACTATCTTATTGTCATTACACCGCATGTAATAATAATAATAATAATACCCACAGTCGCAGTGCCCTTTATACACATAACCACCATATCAGTGCAGCTTACACACATAATGCCAACAGTAGCAGTGCCCCTTCTACACATGCCCACGGTGGCAATCCTTTACATGGCAAATATCAACCTGGTTTTGCCATGTAAAGGATTGCCACTTTAAAAACAAACAATCAAACAAAACAAAAAAAAAAACAACAGGAAAAAAACACAAAATCTCTCACTTTCTGATTCTCACACCCTATTACATTCCTCTCTATATATTTAAATGTTTCTATTACTGTATGTTCCCTCTTCCCTTCTCCAAACTATACACATCAACATTTTTTAGTATTTCCAGGTAAGTTTTGTGATGTAGGCCATGCACAATTTTAGTTGCCCTAATGTATTTACAGCCTTCTGGAGATATGGCTTCTGGAACTGAACACAGGATTCTAAATGTGGCTGTACCAAGGACCTATACAGTGGCATTACAGGTTGAGTATCCCTTATCCAAAATGCTTGGGACCAGAGGAATTTTGGATATCGGATTTTTCTGTATTTTGGAATAATTGCATACCATAACGAGATATTATGGTGATGGGACCTAAATCTAAGCACAGAAGGCATTTATGTTTCATATACACCTTATACACACAGCCTGAAGGTCATTTTAGCCAATATTTTTTATAACTTTGTGCATTAAACAAAGTGTGTGTACATTCACAGAATTCATTTATGTTTCATATACACCTTATACACAGTCTGAAGTTCATTTAATACAATATTTTTAATAACTTTGAGTATTAAACAAAGTTTGTGTACACTGAGCCATCAAAACACAAAGGTTTCACTATCTCAGTCTCACTCAAAAAAGTCCGTATTTCGGAATATTCCGTATTTCGGAATATTTGGATATGGGATACTCAACCTGTATTACTTTTTTCTGCTACTGGTTCTTTAACCTATGCAAACAAGCATCTGACTTGCCTTTCCTATTGCTTTGTTACATTGCTTACCTGAAATAGTAATACTTAGATAGCTTTCCTCTTGCCATTATAATGCCCTTAATATTATAGTTAGCCTTTGCATTTTTGAGACGTGTATGATTTTGCATTTTTTGGCATTAAATGTTGCCATGTTCTTGACCATTCCTCTAGTCCAGGGGCGGAACTGCCAGAGACAACGGAGTCAGTTGCCGCCGGGCTCCAGCCCTAAAGGGGCTTCCTCCATTGCCCTCCGGCTGTTACGTGCCCTTCCTACTAAATAGACAAAGGCGCTACCAGCAGGGTCTCGCAGTTTGTACATTCCATGCCGTAACACCCTTCTTTCCACCTTCACAATGAAGCTATTGGTACTTTGCAAAAAAAAAAATTATTAGCATTGCAACTCAGCATATCAATGCAGTGTGCAGCCACACACTCCATATATCTGCTCAGCCACAAAGCTGATTATTTCTTCACAAAGTACAAGGTGAGCTCCAAATAGAATTCTCTAGCTTAGATTATACCTTTCTATGCAAGGGTAAATAGCTCAATTGTTTGACTGCAATGCCACAGGAAATGGTTTGGATCCAAGACAGTGTGACTGAATAATAAAGAAACCTTAAGATGAGTTCATGAATGTTGTATAAGTATTAGTGAGAGAAGGGGTCAGGAGCATGCTAGGCTGCAAAAAATAAGGTAGGCTGCAAGTGAAAGTAATGATCTCCTATATATTTTCCCAGATCTGTCACTCTGTGTGGCTAACTCTGGGGGAAGTCACAGCAATGGGCGGAGACGGCAACTGCAGGACGATACACCAGTGCCAGCAGCAGACCGTAACAAAGTGACAGATCAGGGAGAATATATAGGAGGTAGGGAGGTGGCCATGGTACATGGCTGGCCAAGGGACACTAGCTCATGTACCCCTTTGCCACTGAGGCTGGCCACCAAGGATGGACCTGTCACCAGTGCACATGCAATAACCTCTTCTGCTGCCCTCTTTGCAACTCAGATTGCCCAGTGCTCCCCTTCGCTAACAGTCCACAAAGTTTCCCCATCTCACGATCTGCCTCCTCACCCCCACTTTCATCTCTACAGCACACGTGCATATCATACAAGATCCCATCATGCGTACGTAGGTCTGAAATGCAAGAGGGAGGTTGGGGGGAGATTGGCATGCGCCAGCAACACCACACAGCTCACTGTGACCACAGTGGAGAGGCGCTGCAACAGGACAATACACCAACTTCGGAGCAAGGAACTGCGTCGGTCAGGAGGAGAACTATTTCAATAGCATAAAAAGGTTAATGCGTCCCACCCTATGGACACCAGACTCATCAAGTCACTGTTGCCAGAGTCTCATACAATGACTCTGAACCTCTAAGCACACTATTTGACTGTCCACACCCTGCTGTGCCTATTAACCATCTCCTCCACCACCCTCAACACTGACCCACACATCATTCACCCACAAAGATACAATAAAGGTAGTTTGGATAAATTAGCTAAATGAAATGGATTTAACCAATTTATCTAAATGACCATTTTTGGATGTTTTCCAGTGTTTGTGAACAAATGGTCAATTGTAATTTGCTGCCACATATTAGCATAATTTTGTTTCAACTAGAAAAAAAAATTGGACAGATAATCTAAGTGTGGATCCAGTTTAAAGGTCCGTATTCACGGCCCGATTTTGGGGAGAGATGTGTGCTGAGCGAACTGCTCAGCACACATCTCTCCCCCCGCTCAGCACAGCGTGATGTGTGCTGAACGTACGGGGGGTGGGGGTGGCGCTCATTTCACCCCCTGTGTAGGGCATTCTGTGTGTATCCAGCTTAACAGGTGTGAGCATCATACAACTACTGACTTGCGAGTAACTATACAGCAGCTCCATACCTTGTGACTTGAAGAAACACCAGTTAACCCCGGGAATGCTGCAGTCAAAGCAACAATTCCTCTTCTTCAATTACCATTTTAATAATAGGGTAAAGAAAATGAAGTGGATTTTTGAAAGAAAATAATACTGTCAATATACTATTAAAACAAATTAAAATGGTAAAAGTTATTGTACTTTAAGTAAAAATAAAAGAGACAAAATATCAATCCCAGTTTTGGATTACTTTAATTAACAAAAAAAATGCATATAGCAGAGGATAGTTTCAATCTGCCTACCTCTGGGTTATGGGCCCAGCATGCTTCCATTGCAGTACTCTGCTGCACATGTAAGTGCAAGAGATCCTGAAGCACTCACTCATCATGGGAAAGTACCAATGTGTTTCTTCGTTGGTTGATGGAAGAAACATCTTACAAAAACTCTCCAGATTATTGACTTTTTAAAGTTTTTCTAGGAAACGTTTTAGATGAATGCTTATTAGCCTTTGTCAGTATGGACTTTTGCAAAGTGTCTCTGTGGCGCAATCGGTTAGTGTGTTTGGCTATTAACCAAAAGGTTGGTGGTTCAATCCCACCCAGGGACGTAATTAACCTTGTGATCAGATTTTGGTGATATTTAAGTAGACAAGTCAAAATTTCAAACCTCCTCTTATGGTGTAGGGTACATGGCCTTCTCTGATGTAATCAGAGTTAGATTTGATTCAGTGATTTTATAAAAAACAGCTAGGAAGCACAATTTAGCAGTGGGTTGCAGAGAAAAAAAATATGCTGGCAGAAAAATCCAATCGAGTGATTAAACAGCTCTTCATTTTCTGGCTTTATTTTTATGCTAACAAATTTGTTCTCTGAAAAGTGTCCACAAAGCCAAGTCTCTGATTAACACCTTTGTAAGGATGGTTTTTCACCTATTACTAAATTAAACTTGCTTCATTGGAAAGGCAGCAAGATGCATCCTCATTTCAATGTCTACTGAAATAATACAAGTTGACACCAGGAAACATTAACGCCACTGCATCCTTGCTGCTTTCTCATGTGGAAGTCTGTTTAATGTGAAAA
The DNA here is from genome assembly GCF_028390025.1 of Pseudophryne corroboree. Taxonomy (NCBI): domain Eukaryota; kingdom Metazoa; phylum Chordata; class Amphibia; order Anura; family Myobatrachidae; genus Pseudophryne; species Pseudophryne corroboree. The sequence goes on from NW_026970104.1 coordinate 389,733, forward strand.
CAAATGTGTGTGTTTTTTTCAACCTGGAAGCCCAACATCGATTAAGATCGATCTTAAATAGACCCCTGGGTTTTAAGGATAACCATGGTTGAGTCCAATGGTTAATTCACATTGACCGAAGTTCTAATTAAGTCACCTGTGCTCAAGCATGATATCCTTAAAATCTGGATTGCAATGACAGCATTTTGGAACTATGCCTAAGGGTTTAATTTTTACATTTATCCACTGACAATAAATCTACCTACAATATCCCTGTAACTGTTATGATTACAGTATTTCACTAAATAATTTAATTTGCTGAACCTTCTGTAAAAAGAAATATTAAGCTGCTGTAATTCCCAGATGCAGCAAATTTGTTAGCTAGTGGGCAAAACCATGTGCACTGCAGGGATGGGGGGGGGGGCATATATAACATTTGCAGAGAGATTTAGGTGGGTTATATTGTTTGTGTGCAGGGTAAATACTAGAGATGAGCGCCGGAAATTTTTCGGGTTTTGTGTTTTGGTTTTGGGTTCGGTTCCGCGGCCGTGTTTTGGGTTCGACCGCGTTTTGGCAAAACCTCACCGAATTTTTTTTGTCGGATTCGGGTGTGTTTTGGATTCGGGTGTTTTTTTCAAAAAACCCTAAAAAACAGCTTAAATCATAGAATTTGGGGGTCATTTTGATCCCAAAGTATTATTAACCTCAAAAAACATAATTTACACTCATTTTCAGCCTATTCTGAACACATCACACCTCACAATATTATTTTTAGTCCTAAAATTTGCACCGAGGTCGCTGTGTGAGTAAGATAAGCGACCCTAGTTGCCGACACAAACACCGGGCCCATCTAGGAGTGGCACTGCAGTGTCACGCAGGATGGCCCTTCCAAAAAACCCTCCCCAAACAGCACATGACGCAAAGAAAAAAAGAGGCGCAATGAGGTAGCTGACTGTGTGAGTAAGATTAGCGACCCTAGTGGCCGACACAAACACCGGGCACATCTAGGAGTGGCACTGCAGTGTCACGCAGGATGTCCCTTCCAAAAAACCCTCCCCAAACAGCACATGACGCAAAGAAAAAAAGAGGCGCAATGAGGTAGCTGACTGTGTGAGTAAGATTAGCGACCCTAGTGGCCGACACAAACACCGGGCCCATCTAGGAGTGGCACTGCAGTGTCACGCAGGATGTCCCTTCCAAAAAACCCTCCCCAATCAGCACATGATGCAAAGAAAAAGAAAAGAAAAAAGAGGTGCAAGATGGAATTATCCTTGGGCCCTCCCACCCACCCTTATGTTGTATAAACAAAACAGGACATGCACACTTTAACCAACCCATCATTTCAGTGACAGGGTCTGCCACACGACTGTGACTGATATGACGGGTTGGTTTGGACCCCCCCCAAAAAAGAAGCAATTAATCTCTCCTTGCACAAACTGGCTCTACAGAGGCAAGATGTCCACCTCATCTTCACCCTCCGATATATCACCGTGTACATCCCCCTCCTCACAGATTATCAATTCGTCCCCACTGGAATCCACCATCTCAGCTCCCTGTGTACTTTGTGGAGGCAATTGCTGCTGGTCAATGTCTCCGCGGAGGAATTGATTATAATTCATTTTAATGAACATCATCTTCTCCACATTTTCTGGATGTAACCTCGTACGCCGATTGCTGACAAGGTGAGCGGCGGCACTAAACACTCTTTCGGAGTACACACTTGTGGGAGGGCAACTTAGGTAGAATAAAGCCAGTTTGTGCAAGGGCCTCCAAATTGCCTCTTTTTCCTGCCAGTATAAGTACGGACTGTGTGACGTGCCTACTTGGATGCGGTCACTCATATAATCCTCCACCATTCTATCAATGTTGAGAGAATCATATGCAGTGACAGTAGACGACATGTCCGTAATCGTTGTCAGGTCCTTCAGTCCGGACCAGATGTCAGCATCAGCAGTCGCTCCAGACTGCCCTGCATCACCGCCAGCGGGTGGGCTCGGAATTCTGAGCCTTTTCCTCGCACCCCCAGTTGCGGGAGAATGTGAAGGAGGAGATGTTGACAGGTCGCGTTCCGCTTGACTTGACAATTTTGTCACCAGCAGGTCTTTCAACCCCAGCAGACCTGTGTCTGCCGGAAAGAGAGATCCAAGGTAGGCTTTAAATCTAGGATCGAGCACGGTGGCCAAAATGTAGTGCTCTGATTTCAACAGATTGACCACCCGTGAATCCTTGTTAAGCGAATTAAGGGCTGCATCCACAAGTCCCACATGCCTAGCGGAATCGCTCCGTGTTAGCTCCTTCTTCAATGCCTCCAGCTTCTTCTGCAAAAGCCTGATGAGGGGAATGACCTGACTCAGGCTGGCAGTGTCTGAACTGACTTCACGTGTGGCAAGTTCAAAGGGCATCAGAACCTTGCACAACGTTGAAATCATTCTCCACTGCACTTGAGACAGGTGCATTCCATCTCCTATATCGTGCTCAATTGTATAGGCTTGAATGGCCTTTTGCTGCTCCTCCAACCTCTGAAGCATATAGAGGGTTGAATTCCACCTCGTTACCACTTCTTGCTTCAGATGATGGCAGGGCAGGTTCAGTAGTTTTTGGTGGTGCTCCAGTCTTCTGTACGTGGTGCCTGTACGCCGAAAGTGTCCCGCAATTTTTCTGGCCACCGACAGCATCTCTTGCACGCCCCTGTCGTTTTTTAAAAAATTCTGCACCACCAAATTCAAGGTATGTGCAAAACATGGGACGTGCTGGAATTTGCCCATATTTAATGCACACACAATATTGCTGGCGTTGTCCGATGCCACAAATCCACAGGAGAGTCCAATTGGGGTAAGCCATTCCGCGATGATCTTCCTCAGTTGCCGTAAGAGGTTTTCAGCTGTGTGCGTATTCTGGAAAGCGGTGATACAAAGCGTAGCCTGCCTAGGAAAGAGTTGGCGTTTGCGAGATGCTGCTACTGGTGCCGCCGCTGCTGTTCTTGCGGCGGGAGTCCATACATCTACCCAGTGGGCTGTCACAGTCATATAGTCCTGACCCTGCCCTGCTCCACTTGTCCACATGTCCGTGGTTAAGTGGACATTGGGTACAACTGCATTTTTTAGGACACTGGTGAGTCTTTTTCTGACGTCCGTGTACATTCTCGGTATCGCCTGCCTAGAGAAGTGGAACCTAGATGGTATTTGGTAACGGGGGCACACTGCCTCAATAAATTGTCTAGTTCCCTGTGAACTAACGGCGGATACCGGACGCACGTCTAACACCAACATAGTTGTCAAGGACTCAGTTATCCGCTTTGCAGTAGGATGACTGCTGTGATATTTCATCTTCCTCGCAAAGGACTGTTGAACAGTCAATTGCTTACTGGAAGTAGTACAAGTGGGCTTACGACTTCCCCTCTGGGATGACCATCGACTCCCAGCGGCAACAACAGCAGCGCCAGCAGCAGTAGGCGTTACACGCAAGGATGCATCGGAGGAATCCCAGGCAGGAAAGGACTCGTCAGACTTGCCAGTGACATGGCCTGCAGGACTATTGGCATTCCTGGGGAAGGAGGAAATTGACACTGAGGGAGTTGGTGGGGTGGTTTGCGTGAGCTTGGTTACAAGAGGAAGGGATTTACTGGTCAGTGGACTGCTTCCGCTGTCACCCAAAGTTTTTGAACTTGTCACTGACTTATTATGAATGCGCTGCAGGTGACGTATAAGGGAGGATGTTCCGAGGTGGTTAACGTCCTTACCCCTACTTATTACAGCTTGACAAAGGGAACACACGGCTTGACACCTGTTGTCCGCATTTCTGGTGAAATACCTCCACACCGAAGAGCTGATTTTTTTGGTATTTTCACCTGGCATGTCAACGGCCATATTCCTCCCACGGACAACAGGTGTCTCCCCGGGTGCCTGACTTAAACAAACCACCTCACCATCAGAATCCTCCTGGTCAATTTCCTCCCCAGCGCCAGCAACACCCATATCCTCCTCATCCTGGTGTACTTCAACACTGACATCTTCAATCTGACTATCAGGAACTGGACTGCGGGTGCTCCTTCCAGCACTTGCAGGGGGCATGCAAATAGTGGAAGGCGCATGCTCTTCACGTCCAGTGTTGGGAAGGTCAGGCATCGCAAACGACACAATTGGACTCTCCTTGTGGATTTGGGATTTCAAAGAACGCACAGTTCTTTGCGGTGCTTTTGCCAGCTTGAGTCTTTTCAGTTTTCTAGCGAGAGGCTGAGTGCTTCCATCCTCATGTGAAGCTGAACCACTAGCCATGAACATAGGCCAGGGCCTCAGCCATTCCTTGCCACTCCGTGTGGTAAATGGCATATTGGCAAGTTTACGCTTCTCCTCCGACAATTTTATTTTAGGTTTTGGAGTCCTTTTTTTTCTGATATTTGGTGTTTTGGATTTGACATGCTCTGTACTATGACATTGGGCATCGGCCTTGGCAGACGACGTTGCTGGCATTTCATCGTCTCGGCCATGACTAGTGGCAGCAGCTTCAGCACGAGGTGGAAGTGGATCTTGATCTTTCCCTAATTTTGGAACCTCAACTTTTTTGTTCTCCATATTTTATAGGCAGAACTAAAAGGCACCTCAGGTAAACAATGGAGATGGATGGATTGGATACTAGTATACAATTATGGACGGACTGCCACGGTTAGGTGGTATAAAAAAACCACGGTTAGGTGGTATATATTATAATAATAATACAATTATGGATGGACGGACTGCCTGCCGACTGCCGACACAGAGGTAGCCACAGCCGTGAACTACCGCACTGTACACTGGTTGATAAAGAGATAGTAGTATACTCGTAACAATTAGGATGACACTATGACGGTATAAAGAATGAAAAAAAAACCACGGTTAGGTGGTAGGTATATAATAATAAATAATACAATTCTGGTCGGACGGACTGCCTGCCGTGTGCCGACACAGAGGTAGCCACAGCCGTGAACTACCGCACTGTACACTGGTTGATAAAGAGATAGTAGTATACTCGTAACAATTAGGATGACACTATGACGGTATAAAGAATGAAAAAAAAAACCACGGTTAGGTGGTAGGTATATAATAATAAATAATACAATTCTGGTCGGACGGACTGCCTGCCGTGTGCCGACACAGAGGTAGCCACAGCCGTGAACTACCGCACTGTACACTGGTTGATAAAGAGATAGTAGTATACTCGTAACAATTAGGATGACACTATGACGGTATAAAGAATGAAAAAAAAACCACGGTTAGGTGGTAGGTATATAATAATAAATAATACAATTCTGGTCGGACGGACTGCCTGCCGTGTGCCGACACAGAGGTAGCCACAGCCGTGAACTACCGCACTGTACACTGGTTGATAAAGAGATAGTAGTATACTCGTAACAATTAGGATGACACTATGACGGTATAAAGAATGAAAAAAAAACCACGGTTAGGTGGTAGGTATATAATAATAAATAATACAATTCTGGTCGGACGGACTGCCTGCCGTGTGCCGACACAGAGGTAGCCACAGCCGTGAACTACCGCACTGTACACTGGTTGATAAAGAGATAGTAGTATACTCGTAACAATTAGGATGACACTATGACGGTATAAAGAATGAAAAAAAAAACCACGGTTAGGTGGTAGGTATATAATAATAAATAATACAATTCTGGTCGGACGGACTGCCTGCCGTGTGCCGACACAGAGGTAGCCACAGCCGTGAACTACCGCACTGTACACTGGTTGATAAAGAGATAGTAGTATACTCGTAACAATTAGGATGACACTATGACGGTATAAAGAATGAAAAAAAAACCACGGTTAGGTGGTAGGTATATAATAATAAATAATACAATTCTGGTCGGACGGACTGCCTGCCGTGTGCCGACACAGAGGTAGCCACAGCCGTGAACTACCGCACTGTACACTGGTTGATAAAGAGATAGTAGTATACTCGTAACAATTAGGATGACACTATGACGGTATAAAGAATGAAAAAAAAACCACGGTTAGGTGGTAGGTATATAATAATAAATAATACAATTCTGGTCGGACGGACTGCCTGCCGTGTGCCGACACAGAGGTAGCCACAGCCGTGAACTACCGCACTGTACACTGGTTGATAAAGAGATAGTAGTATACTCGTAACAATTAGGATGACACTATGACGGTATAAAGAATGAAAAAAAAACCACGGTTAGGTGGTAGGTATATAATAATAAATAATACAATTCTGGTCGGACGGACAGCCTGCCGTGTGCCGACACAGAGGTAGCCACAGCCGTGAACTACCGCACTGTACACTGGTTGATAAAGAGATAGTAGTATACTCGTAACAATTAGGATGACACTATGACGGTATAAAGAATGGAAAAAAAACCACGGTTAGGTGGTAGGTATATAATAATAAATAATACAATTCTGGTCGGACGGACTGCCTGCCGTGTGCCGACACAGAGGTAGCCACAGCCGTGAACTACCGCACTGTACACTGGTTGATAAAGAGATAGTAGTATACTCGTAACAATTAGGATGACACTATGACGGTATAAAGAATGAAAAAAAAACCACGGTTAGGTGGTAGGTATATAATAATAAATAATACAATTCTGGTCGGACGGACTGCCTGCCGTGTGCCGACACAGAGGTAGCCACAGCCGTGAACTACCGCACTGTACACTGGTTGATAAAGAGATAGTAGTATACTCGTAACAATTAGGATGACACTATGACGGTATAAAGAATGAAAAAAAAAACCACGGTTAGGTGGTAGGTATATAATAATAAATAATACAATTCTGGTCGGACGGACTGCCTGCCGTGTGCCGACACAGAGGTAGCCACAGCCGTGAACTACCGCACTGTACACTGGTTGATAAAGAGATAGTAGTATACTCGTAACAATTAGGATGACACTATGACGGTATAAAGAATGAAAAAAAAACCACGGTTAGGTGGTAGGTATATAATAATAAATAATACAATTCTGGTCGGACGGACTGCCTGCCGTGTGCCGACACAGAGGTAGCCACAGCCGTGAACTACCGCACTGTACACTGGTTGATAAAGAGATAGTAGTATACTCGTAACAATTAGGATGACACTATGACGGTATAAAGAATGGAAAAAAAACCACGGTTAGGTGGTAGGTATATAATAATAAATAATACAATTCTGGTCGGACGGACTGCCTGCCGTGTGCCGACACAGAGGTAGCCACAGCCGTGAACTACCGCACTGTACACTGGTTGATAAAGAGATAGTAGTATACTCGTAACAATTAGGATGACACTATGACGGTATAAAGAATGAAAAAAAAACCACGGTTAGGTGGTAGGTATATAATAATAAATAATACAATTCTGGTCGGACGGACTGCCTGCCGTGTGCCGACACAGAGGTAGCCACAGCCGTGAACTACCGCACTGTACACTGGTTGATAAAGAGATAGTAGTATACTCGTAACAATTAGGATGACACTATGACGGTATAAAGAATGAAAAAAAAACCACGGTTAGGTGGTAGGTATATAATAATAAATAATACAATTCTGGTCGGACGGACTGCCTGCCGTGTGCCGACACAGAGGTAGCCACAGCCGTGAACTACCGCACTGTACACTGGTTGATAAAGAGATAGTAGTATACTCGTAACAATTAGGATGACACTATGACGGTATAAAGAATGAAAAAAAAACCACGGTTAGGTGGTAGGTATATAATAATAAATAATACAATTCTGGTCGGACGGACTGCCTGCCGTGTGCCGACACAGAGGTAGCCACAGCCGTGAACTACCGCACTGTACTGTGTCTGCTGCTAATATAGACTGGTTGATATTTAAAGAGATATTAGTAGTATACAACAATACTATACTGGTGGTCAGGCACTGGTCACCACTCCTGCAGCAAAAGTGTGCACTGTTAATTAATATAATTGTACTCCTGGCTCCTGCTAACAACCTGCAGTGCTCCCCAGTCTCCCCCACAATTAATTATAAGCTTTTAATTTATACATTGATGACTGTGCAGCACACTGGGCTGAGCTGAGTGCACACAGACTGAGTCACACTGTGTGACTGACTGTGCTGTGTATCGTTTTTTTTTTCAGGCAGAGAACGGATATAGCAGAGAGAAGTGAACGGATATATTATATTAAATAAAAGTTAACTAGCAACTGCACTGGTCACTGACTGTGGTAAACTAACTCTGTCTGCGACTCTGCACAATCTCTCTCTATCTAATCTATCTCTATTCTAATGGAGAGGACGCCAGACACGTCCTCTCCCTATCAATCTCAATGCACGAGTGAAAATGGCGGCGACGCGCGGCTCCTTATATAGAATCCGAGTCTCGCGATAGAATCCGAGCCTCGCGAGAATCCGACAGCGTCATGATGACGTTCGGGCGCGCTCGGGTTAACCGAGCAAGGCGGGAAGATCCGAGTCGCTCGGACCCGTGAAAAAAAACATGAAGTTCGGGCGGGTTCGGATTCCGAGGAACCGAACCCGCTCATCTCTAGTAAATACTGGCTGTTTTGTTTTTACACTGCAATTTAGATTTCAGTTTGAACACACCGCACCAAAATCTAACTCTCTCTGCACATATTATACACCCCCCCCCCCCCTGCAGTGTACATGGTTTTAGCTAATAAATTTGCTGCTGTGATCAGATCTGAGTTAAGCCCTATGTATTTGGCACTGGCAAAGGGTTAGAGGCCTTGCTGTAGAGCTCACACCTTTCTTTTCATGCATTGTAATATTTCCTATGTCCTGATGTTGTGCTCTCTGCTCCATCCAAGTAAACAGCAATGTAGCATGGCTATCAAAGAGCGTGAAGATTGCAGATTTCCTGGGATTAATGCTAAGGAATGCTATTCCAGAGGCTGCTGCTTTAATTCAAGTGTCACTGGGGTTAAATGGTGTTTTTACCTTAAAAACACAGGTAGAGTATATAGTACAGTGGTAAAGTGGGAGCATGTAGTGCTATTGATTACAGATTTGATGGAGCTTAAACATGGATAAGGTCCATGGCTCTAAGAGTTTATCTTGTGTATCCTTTATTCTTAGTCATGGTCAGATAAGATTAGAAAATACCATTTAAGTGGAAATTTCCTGTTAGCTGTTTTTCAGTTTGCTCAACTGTCTGATTTACTGGTCCTAAAAAAGGACCAAAGGAGCTAAATTGCCCTGTGATCTAGCTAAATTGCCCCAGTTAAAAAAAAAAAAAAACTAAGCTGCTGTAATTCCTGGATGTTTCCTTACTGCATCAACAGGAAGTGACAAGAAACAATGTAATGTGGAACCGTACGGCAGAAGGGATTGCGGCTACCCCACAATAAGTGCAGCGGAATGTAAGAAGAGGCATATACAGTGTGGTGTGGCTGTAGATGAGCTTAGTGGTTTCTGTTAGAGTTCTTCTACTTCTAACTACTCGTACATAAATGAGTAAGCCGCCGATTTATTAAACCTGGTGAAATGATAATTTGCATGGTGATAAAGTACCAGCCAATCCGCTCCTAATTGCCATGTCACAGGCTGGGTTTGAAAAATGACAGTTAGGAGCTGACTGGCTGGTACTTTATCACCTTGCAGTTTATCAGTTCACCAGGCTTAATAGATCTGCCCCAATGTTTCAAAATGGAATGCATCAAGAGAACGGTGTTGGTAGTATAAAACTACCTACAGCACCTGGTATTCCCAGGTGGTCTCACATCCAAGAACAAACCAGGCCTAAAATCAGGTGATATTGGGCATATACAGTGTGGTGTGGCTGTAGATGAGCTTAGTGGTTTCTGTTAGAGTTCTTCTACTTCTAACTACTCGTACATAAATGAGTAAGCAGCCGATTTATTAAACCTGGTGAAATGATAATTTGCATGGTGATAAAGTACCAGCCAATCAGCTCCTAATTGCCATGTCACAGGCTGGGTTTGAAAAATGACAGTTAGGAGCTGACTGGCTGGTACTTTATCACCTTGCACTTTATCAGTTCACCAGGCTTAATAGATCTGCCCCAATGTTTCAAAATGGAATGCATCAAGAGAACGGTGTTAGTATTGTAAAAATACACACAGCTCCTGGTATTTCCTTGTGGTCTCCCATCCAAGTACTAAAACCAGGACCAACACTGCTCAGCTTCCATGATCAGGAGAGATTGGGCAAATCCAGTGTGCTGTGGCTGTAGATGAGCTGGTGGTTTCTGTTACAGCTCTTCTACTTCTAACTTCTGGTACATAAAAGAATACATGTAAAAATTAAATGTACCAAGAAAATGGTGTTGGTAGTTTAAAAACACCTAAAGAATCTGATACTACCAAGCAGTCTCCCATCCATGTATTAACAAAGTCCAATACTGCTTTGCTTCAAAAATCAAATGAGATTGGGCATATCCAGTGTGGTGTGGCTTTAGATAAGCTTTGTGGTTTCTGTTAGAGCTCTTCTACTTCTAACTACTGGTACATTAATGAATATGTATAAGGTTGTAGTTTATCCAATATGCCTTTACTACCTTACCTTTCAACCCCCCCTCCCTCCCCTCTTCTCCTTATAGCTTCCTTAGTTCTCTCCTCCTCGTGTGTGCGTTATTTGTGTTCTCATACGTCCTAGAGGATGCTGGGGTCACATTAAGAACCATGGGGTATAGACGGGATCCGCAGGAGACATGGGCACTTTAAGACTTTCAAAGGGTGTGAACTGTCTCCTCCCTCTATGCCCCTCCTCCAGACTCCAGTTTTAGTATTGTGCGCAGTGATACTGGATGCACTACAGGGGAGCTCTACTGAGTTTCTCTGAAAAGACTTGTTAGTTTTTTTTATTTTCAGGGAGGCTGCTGGCAACAGTCTCCCTGCTTCGTGGGACTTAGGGGAGAGAAGTATGACCAACTTCTAGTGAGTTCAATGGCTCTGCTTCAGGCTGACAGGACACCGTTAGCTCCTGAGGGTGCTGATCGCTGGGTACGCCTAGATGCACACTCCCGCAGCCTGCCGTCACCCCCTTACAGAGCCAGAAGACAGGTGAGTAGCAGAAGAACAGAAGACTTCTTCTTCAGTGACGGCATTCTGAGGTACCGAGCAGCGAGCGGAACGCTGCGCGCCATGCTCCCACACAAACACAGGCACTGCAGGGTGCAGGGCACGGGGGGGGGGGGGGGCACCCTGGGCAGCATAAATTCCTCACAAAAGGCTGGAAAAAGTGGACATTAGTGCCTGGGCACTGTCCTTACCCCGCTAGCGTAATTAATTATTTCTGAGCGGGACAGATACGCGCCATTACAGCGGCGGGGCTTCTTCCTCACCTCACCAGAACATCTTTAGAGCATTACAAGTCTATCACTATAGAGTTTATTATTTCCCAGACTGTGTACTTTTGGCGCTGGATTGTGAGCTGAAAAATCCTCTGTGTCCCTCTGACAGATTTACTGACGGTCTGTCCCCCATAAGCCGGTGTGTCTGTGGGTACTTGGTATATGTGTGTCAACATGTCGGTGGCTGAATGTTTTTCCCAAGAGGAAACTATATTAGGAATGCAGACATATGATGGTGGCCCTGTTGGCACCACCAATAACTGACTGGGTAAATGTTTCAGTAATATCAGAGTAAGGTTGGATAAATCTGTGTCCCAGACACAGACGTAGAGAATAGATGTGATATTCATGGCTATGTTTCTTTTCCCTCAGGCCCCGCTGGGTCGCAAAAATGTTATTTTGCCCAGTTACTACACACTGATACTGACACGGATACTGATACTTATGTCGACCATAATGTTTCCTGATTAGATCCAATATTGGCAAGGAGCATTCAGTACATGATTGTGGATATTAAGGACATATTAAAATCACTGAAGACCCTGCTGTTCCTGACAAAGGGGTCTATATGTATGTATATATAGATATATAATGAAAGCTGATGTAACGTTCCTCCATCTCTGTTTGAGAAAGTCTGGGCCAGCTCGACAAGATGGTTTCAAATCCCCAAAAGGATTCTGGTTGTTTATTCATTTCCCGCCGCGGACAGAATAAAGTGGGAGTCACCCCCTGTTCTGCACGGGGCCCTGTCACAAATCCAGCGGATCGTATGCAGGAAGCTACATTATTTCTAGTTATGTAACCACGGGTACATTACTTAGACCTGCCATTACATGTGCATGGGTGAGTAGTAGTATTCAAGAATTGGTCGAATACCTTGTCATCCGATATAGATACCCTGGAGAGATGGGATACTCCTTACGTTGTATCATATCAAGGACACTGCAGCATACTTACGTGAGACTGCAAGGGATATAGGACTCTTGAGTTCACGGGCCAATTTCATGGCAGTGTCGGATAGGAGGGCATTGTGGATTCACCAAGAGAATGCTGATGCTGACTCCAAGAAGAAAGGGAGTCTCTTCCCTATGAAGGTGAAGCCTTGTTTGGTGACTGCCTAGTTAATTTGATCTCGGCAGCTCCCGCAGGTAAGTCAACCTTCTTGCCCTATGTTCCCTCCCAACGGATGAAGACGCATCATTATCTGATGCAGTCATTTCGGCCCAATAGATATGCAAGAAGTTAAGATTCCCCTTTCTTTGCAGGTAGAGGAAGGAGAAGAGAGAAGAGGTCTGCATCCTCTTCAAGATCGCAGGAGCAGAGATCATCCTCTGCTTCTGCCAAATCCACTGCATGACGCTGGGGCTCTCTTGCAGGAGCCCGCACCAGTGGGGGCACGTCTAAAACTCTTCAGTCAGTTCTGGATTCATTCGGACATGGACTCGTGTGTTTTACAAATAGTGTCCCAAGGGTACAAACTGGGGTTTCAAGATGTTCCCCCTCACCGATTGTTCAAACATTAAGTTACTGTGCTATTCCTGGGTTATATAGCGCTGGGGTATGTGCTGGCATACTCTCTCTCTGTCTCTCCAAAGGGCCTTGTGGGGGAAATGTCTTCAGTAAAAGTATTCCCTGTGTGTGTGGTGTGTCGGTACGCGTGTGTCGACATGTCTGAGGAAGAAGGCTATATTAGAGAGGAGCGGGAGCAAATGAACGTGGTGTCTCCGCCGACACCTGATTGGATGGATATGTGGAATGTTTTAAATGCTAGTGTAAACTCATTGCACAAAAGATTAGACAAGGCAGAAGCTTTGGGACAGTCAGGGTCTCAACCAATGCCTAATCCTATGTCGCAGGGACTGTCAGGGTCTCATAAGCGCCCACTATCCAGATGTTGACACAGATACCGACACGGATTCTGACTCCAGTGTCGATTACGATGATGCAAAGTTACAGCCAAAATTGGCAAAATACATTTGATATATGATTATGGCAATAAAAGATGTTTTGCACATCACAGAGGAGCCCCCTATCCCTGACAAGAGGGTACATATGTACAAGGGAAAGAAGCCTGAGGTAACCTTTCCCCCCTCACACGAGCTGAACGAGTTATGTGAAAAAGCTTGGGAATCTCCTGCAGATTTCCAAAAGGATTCCCCTTTCCCATCAACGGATAGGTTACGATGGGAATCCTCCCCTTGGGTGGACAAAGCATTAACACGCTTATCCAAGAAGGTAGCCCTCCCGTCCCAGGATACGGCTACCCTCAAAGAGTCTGCTGACCGCAAACAGGAGATTACCCTGAAGTCCATTTATACACATTCAGGTACCTTACTCAGACAGGCAATTGCGTCGGCCTGGGTGTGTAGTGCTGTAGCGGCATGGACGGATACCCTAGATAAGGCTACTATTTTATTGCCCCTGGGGCATATAAGAGATGCTGTCCTATATATGTGTGTATGCAAACTACAGGTGGTGCTGCAGGGCTCACACCCTTTAACTTGTCTTGTAGAGCAACTCTGGAGCTGTTACTGGGTCCAGCTGCTGCAAGAAATCAGCTTGAATGCTTCAGGGGCTTGGGCATGGCCAACATGAGCCCCACACTGATGGGGGTGTATAAAGCGATCTAGGGGTCATCCAAGCGCAACCCCACAAAGGCCGCCATGCCCTGCGTGACCATTTTCTCTTTTCATATGCAGACGAGGGTTGCAGCCAACTATGCCCATTGCTTGGATGACATCACCGTATGCAAATCCGTCTGCTGCAGACCTTTCCCCAGGAATGCTTGTACTAGTTGTTGCATATGGTTTGATGTTTGAGGGTGCTTCAGTATTAGGCAGCCTTCCGCCCTCTCATGTTCATCTGAAAATATGTGGTCTCCCTGCAGTTCCCTTGTGCTTCCTCAGTTGAATCTCCTTAACTTGACGGGTGTGTGCCCGAGCAGCCGCCCTCCACAGCCCTATCCCAGCACATGCTTTTCTTGCGTATGAGATCTCTTGATCATGAAGATAGTTCTCACAGGGTGAGGTTCATCCATTACATTTTAAAGTAGGAAGGTACAAATTACATATTCAAATTACATATATGTGCTGGATTCAAATGTTTTCCCCCCTTCCTTTCTCAATTGTGCCCATCAGCAGCTATTCTAATGTTGCTGCCAATGGGTGTGACACATTCATTTCTTCTGTGGGGTACACTGGACTCCACAAGGATTCACATTGGGGTGTAGAGTAGGATCTTGATCTGAGGCACCAACAGGCTCAAAGCTTTTGACTGTTCCCAAGATGCTCAGCGCCCCCTCCTCTATAACCTCGCTTCCATGAACAGGGAGCTCAGTTTGTAGTTGGTGCCTTCAGTAGCAGGCCACTTAAGAGGGGGCTGCCTCAGGCAGCCTATTCTTAGCTATTAATTTTGACAAGAAAAGAAGAACTTTTTTTTATAAGAATCTACAAGGGCTGCAGCAGGCTAGGTCTAATAGACATCTTTACTGCAGCTCCATCACTCCCAGCGGCGCAGTATACTCCCGCGCCCTGGTTGCTGGGTCACTGCAGCGGAGGCTCCGGTTTCTTCCTAAGGTAAGTCACACACACAGCGCCCTCCGGGATCACGAGGCCGCTGATGAAAGGGAGGTAAGGGACTTCTGTGCCCACACTATACCGTGATCCAGCGTGGCTGTAGGGGGCGGGCCATGTGCGCACTGGCGTGGACACTGATTACTTGGCAGCTGCTCCACTAGCCACCAGGGACAGTTAAGGAGCACAGCTCTGGGGGGTTTTCTCTTATATTAACCCCATTTTGTACTACCCGCAGTGCATTGTGATAGGTAATAGAGCCTGATTCAGGTTGGATTGCAATCGCAATAAGCAGTCCAACTGCAAAAATTGCTAAGAGCATACACATGCGCCTGCATTTTCTGCGGCACCCCGCAGTTAATGCGATCGCCTCTGACTGTCAATCGGTGCTGGGGGGGGGGGGGGGGGTCAGCAACACTCCATTTCCAAGTCGGAGATGGAGCGGTGCGTGGGCAGGGCTTCAAAATGGGGTCGGCAACGGAGAAACAGGAGGCGTGGTCAGAGCGGTTGTATGACATCACATGCAGCAGCTGCGATCACAAAAATGGTGGCGGCTTCCTGCGCACACATACAGTCTGCACCAACAGGAGGCTAACCCATTTTTTATGATCACGCTGAACTGCACTGCGACTGCAATTTCAGCGTGGTCAAGAAGGGAGGCGGCATGCTGGGTGGCCCCAGCATGCGAACCAAAGGATTGCAAATTCTGTTACTTAGCAGAATTTGCAATCCTTACTGAATTAGGCCCATTGATTACAAAATTTATTTGTAAATATTTGAAGTTTTTCTTCAGGGACTAACACAAAAGATGCTTGGGGCTACTAACACATGGGTAAGCCACGTAAAGCTTCCCATGGGTCAGTGGCATCACAACGGGGTTGCGGCCCACACCCGAGTGTCACCCGCCAAGGGGGGTGACACCAAAGTGCCGGCTCCTCTTCAGTGACAGAATATGGGTGTTTCACTGTGACATTACGTGCAACACCCAGTTTCTGTCACTGTGCAGGAGCCAGCACCACTCACACACTAGTCCCCGGGTGCAGCACTCAACCCCCGGGATACCCGGAGCAACAAAATGGAGATTCAGGCCAACAGGCCACACCCCTACCTATGAGACCATGCCTCCATTTTACCATTGCGCTGCTTATCTGCGCGCACTGCATTACAATCTCCCTCGCTGCCTCTCTGGGTGTCACCAATGATAGTGACACCTTTGCCATGCTTGTAGCAGCTGGTCCTAAGATCTACGCCTCCTGCCCTGAGTGTTTGCCCTTGTGACTTGTTGATCATCATAGCGAAGCAGATTCTTACAGAAAACTGCAGGGGCTTAGATTGAAAAGAAAAACATTGACGAACCCATCATTTCAGCAACAGGGTCTGAAATGACTGGTTGGTTTGGACCCCCACCAAAAAAGAAGCAATCAATCTCTCCTTGCACAAACTGGCTCTACAGAGGCAAGATGTCCACCTCATCATCCTCCGATTCCTCACCCCTTTCACTGTGTACATCGCCCTCCTCACAGATTATTAATTCGTCCCCACTGGAATCCACCATCTCAGATCCCTGTGTACTTTCTGGAGGCAATTGCTGGTGAATGTCTCCACGGAGGAATTGATTATAATTCATTTTGATGATCATCATCTTCTCCACATTTTCTGGAAGTAACCTCGTACGCCGATTGCTGACAAGGTGAGCGGCTGCACTAAACACTCTTTTGGAGTACACACTGGAGGGAGGGCAACTTAGGTAGAATAAAGCCAGTTTGTGCAAGGGCCTCCAAATTGCCTCTTTTTCCTGCCAGTATACATACGGACTGTCTGACGTGCCTACCTGGATGCGGTCACTCATATAATCCTCCACCATTCTTTCAAAGGTGACAGAATCATATGCAGTGACAGTAGACGACATGTCAGTAATCGTTGCCAGGTCCTTCAGTCCGGACCAGATGTCAGCACTCACTCCAGACTGCCCTGCATCACCGCCAGCGGGTGGGCTCGGAATTCTTAGCCTTTTCCTCGCACCCCCAGATGCAGGAGAATGTGAAGGAGGAGCTGTTGACAGGTCACGTTCCGCTTGACTTGACAATTTTCTCACCAGCAGGTCTTTGAACCTCTGCAGACTTGTGTCTGCTGGAAAGAGAGATACAATGTAGGTTTTAAATCTAGGATCGAGCACGGTGGCCAAAATTTATTGCTCTGATTTCAACAGATTGAATCCTGGTTAAGCGAATTAAGGGCTCCATCCACAAGTCCCACATGCCTAGCGGAATCGCTCTATTTTAGCTCCTCCTTCAATGTCTCCAGCTTCTTCTGCAAAAGCCTGATGAGGGGAATGACCTGACTCAGGCTGGCTAGGAAGGATGTAACGTTAAAACATTACACCGTATATGGCGAAATTATGTTTCTTGGTGTGAGGCCAGGAATGCTCCTACGGAAGAATTCCATCTGGGCCGTTTCCTTCACTTTCTACAAACTGGAGTGAATTTGGGCCTAAAATTAGGCTCTATTAAGGTCCAGATTTCGGCCTTATCCATTTTCTTTCAAAAAGAATTGGCTTCTCTTCCAGAAGTTCAGACTTTTGTAAAAGGAGTGCTGCATATTCAGCCTCCTTTTGTGCCTCCGGTGGCACCTTGGGACCTTAACGTGGTGTTAAGTTTTCTAAAATTACACTGGTTTGAACCACTTAAAACAGTGGAGTTAAAATATCTTACATGGAAGGTGGTCATGTTATTAGCCTTGGCTTCGGCTAGGCGAGTGTCGGAATTAGCGGCTTTGTCACATAAAAGCCCATATTTGGTATTCCATGTGGATAGAGCGGAATTGCAGACCCGTCCTCAATTCCTACCAAAAGTGGTCTCATCTTTTCATATGAACCAACCTATTGTGGTGCCTGTGGCTACGCGTGACTTGGAGGATTCCGAGTTACTTGATGTGGTTAGGGCTTTGAACATTTACGTGGCCAGGACGGCTAGAGTCAGGAAAACTGAAGCGCTGTTTGTCCTGTATGCAACCAACAAGATTGGTGCCCCTGCTTCAAAGCAGGCTATTGCTCGCCGGATTTGTAACACGATTCAGCAAGCGCATTCTATGGCTGGATTGCAGTTACTGAAATCAGTCAAGGCCCATTCCACGAGGAAAGTGGGCTCTTCTTGGGCGGCTGCCCGAGGGGTCTCGGCACTACAGCTGTGTCAAGCTGCTACTTGGTCGGGTTCACACACCTTTGCAAAATACTATAAGTTTGATACCCTGGCTGAGGAGGAACTCATGTTTGCTCAATCGGTGCTGCAGAGTCATCCGCACTCTCCCGCCCGTTTTGGAGCATTGGTATAATCCCCATGGTCCTTACGGAGTCCCCAGCATCCTCTAGGACGTTAGAGAAAATAAGATTTTAAACCTACTGGTAAATCTTTTTCTCGTAGTCCGTAGAGGATGCTGGGCGCCCGTCCCAAGTGCGGACTACTTCTGCAATACTTGTATATAGTTATTGCTTCAATAAGGGTTATGTTATAGTTGCATCGGTCCTGCACTGATGCTATGTTGTTTTTTCATACTGATAACTGGGTAGTTTATCACAAGTTATACGGTGTGATTGGTGTGGCTGGTATGAATCTTGCCCTGGATTAACAAAATCCTTTCCTCATACTGTCTGTCTCCTCTGGGCACAGTTTCTCTAACTGTGGCATAGAGGGAGGAGCCAGTGCACACCCAGAACTAAAGTCTTTCTTAAAGTGCCCATGTCTCCTGTGGAGCCCGTCTATCCCCATGGTCCTTACGGAGTCCCCAGCATCCTCTACGGACTACGAGAAAAAGATTTACCGGTAGGTTTAAAATCTTATTTTCTACTTTATTCTTTTCTATCCTAGTTTATTACGACCAACTCTCATCCAAGGAGTTTGATATTCTACTACCTGCATGCAATTTAAATTGCTTAAATTGTTTATATGGTTGATTTGTCCTTCACAATCCATAATCTGCAACTTGGATGTACTTGTGTCATTGAAAATCTTATAATAAAAATGTATATACAGATACTCAACCTGTATATTGAAAAAAAAAAAAGTTATAAGACATATGCATTCAATATTTGAAGAAACAAAATAAAATAAAGCTATCTATTGGGTTTCACTAACAAGCACATTGGAAGACTTGACTACTGTTAAAAGACATGCATTACATGGTATAGAGCCACAAACCACAATGTAGTAAAATAAAAACAAACTTACATGTGTATCAAACCTATGTGAGGCTTACATTGATAGTGCAAGATCAACACTCTATCAACTGTGCAAACTAGACTGCACATAAATGCCATAAAATTTATCTGAGATTTTAGTAAATAAGGCCCGTTGCTGTCCGGGTCACGCAGCCGTCACGGCCCGCCCCCATACGGTCCGGTCATGTCTGCGTTGTCCTGACTGTGCCCCCAAAATGGCGGCACAACGCCGCTGGCCCGACTCCTCCTGCCCAGTGACCGCCTCTGCCTGTCAATCAGGCAGAGGCGCTCATTGGGCAGAGATGCTGATCGCATCTCTGGCATGTGCCGGTGCACTGCGGCACCAGCACACACGCACTTCAGACCTGATCTCCTGTTGTGTGAATATGCACAGCAGGGATCAGGTCTGAATTAGGCCCTATATACAGCTGTCAGTAAGGCAGGGAGGTGCTGCTGCCAGTGAGGCAGGGATGTGCTGCTGGTAGTGAAGCAGTGATGTGCTGCTGTCAGCGAAGCAGTGCTGTGCTGCTGTCAGCGAGACAGGGATGTGCTGCTGTCAGCGAGGCAGGGATGTGCTGCTGTCAGCGAAGCAGGGATGTGCTGCTGTCAGCGAAGCAGGGATGTGCTGCTGTCAGCGAGGCAGGGATGTGCTGCTGTCAGCGAGGCAGGGATGTGCTGCTGTCAGCGAGGCAGGGATGTGCTGCTATAAGTGAGGTAGGGATGTGCTGCTGTCATTGAAGCAGGAATGTGCTGCTGCAGTGAGGCAGAGATATGCAGCCCACTATCTCCCTATCACCCCTGCCTGAGTCACACACTTTCCCTGTCACCCCTGCCTCAGTTACCCACTATCTCCCAGTCACCGCTGCCTCAGTCAACCACTATATCTGCGATCCCTGCCTCAGTCACCCACTATACCAGTCACCCCTGCTTTAGTCACCCACTGTCACCCTATCACCCCTGCTTCAGTCACCCACTATCCCTGTCAACCCTGCCTCAGTCACCCACTATCTCCCAGTCACCCCTGCCTCAGTCAGCCACTATCCCTGTCACCCCTGCCTCAGTCTCTTACTGTCCCTGTCACCCCTGCCACAGTCATCCACTATCTCCCTATCACCCCTGCCTTAGTCATTTATTATACCTGTCACCCACTTTCTTCCCATACTTACCCGACCCCTTCCTATCACCCCTCCCTCAGTAACCCACTATCTCCCTGTCACCCACTATCTCCCAGTCACCCCGGCCTCAGTCACCCACTATCTCCCACTCATACATGCTTCAGTCACCCACTATCTCCCAGTTATCCCTGCCTCAGTCACCTACTGACACCAGTGCTGACATTTCTGCTGCGGCCTCTCCACTCTCCAGCGTGAACGTCCTGACGACTGAGGAAATCCGCTTCCTAGTTGAGGACTCCGGGAATGAACACTGCCGATATTGCTGTCAGATGACTTTCTACCCAACGGAGGATTTTTGATACTTCCAGCTTTGCCATGCAGTTTCGAGTGCCGCCTTGATGATTTGTGTACACTACCGTGGTGGCGTTGTCAGATTGTACTTGAACAGGCCTGTTCTGTACTAGAGGCAGGGCCAGTGTCAATTAATTGAACACTGCCTGCAATTCCAGAATGTATATCAGGAGGAGAGATTCCTCCCTGGTCCACCGACCCTGGAGAAAGTGTTGCTCCAACACCATGGCCCAGCCCAAAAGACTGGCATCCATTGTCAGGAGGACACAGTTGGAGATCCAGAAGGGATGGCCCCTGCTCAACTGTTGGTCCTGTAGCCACCAGCTCAGTGTCAGACGAACCTCCGGAGTCAAGGAGATCATTTGAGACATCATCCGATGAGGCAGGCCGTCCCACTTGGAGAGGATTAACCTCTGCAGAGGGCGGTAATGAAATTGAG
Source organism: Pseudophryne corroboree (assembly GCF_028390025.1). Taxonomy (NCBI): domain Eukaryota; kingdom Metazoa; phylum Chordata; class Amphibia; order Anura; family Myobatrachidae; genus Pseudophryne; species Pseudophryne corroboree. The sequence continues at coordinate 410,697 of NW_026970104.1, forward strand.
CGTACTCTACCATATCGAAAGCCGACACCATGAGGTCTAGTACTTCGCTGTGTGTATCAACACTCTTGGGCGAGAGAGGACGATACTGTCCTGAATTTTCAGGACTTTCTCTGGAGACAGAAACAATTGTTGGCTGTGTGTGTCCAGCAGTGCCCCTAGGTGCACAATGTTCCGAGCAGGGACCAGCGAGGACTTTTTTCAGTTGATGAGCCACCCGTGGACTTTTAGGAATTGGACTGCCAGTTCCAGATAACTGTGGAGAACCTCTTGGGAGTTCACCAGGATCAGCAAGTCGTCCAGATTTGGCAGGATCCTGATTCTCTGATGGTGAAGGGTCGTCATCACGGCCATGACCTTGGTGAATATCCGAGGTGCCGTGGCCAAACCAGAAGGCAGGACTTGAAATCCAAAAACAAACCAGGCACAACACTGCTTAGCTTCCATCATCAGATGAGATTGGACCAGTGGCGTAACTACTGCCTCCGCAGTCCTCGCGGTGGCTTGGGGGCGAGGGGCTGCGGGTGCGCCACTGATTTACAACAGACTGACATGCGGACGAGCGTCCGCATGTCAGTCTGCAGTCTCCTTCCCTCCGCCGCTTTTTGGAGGGACACGGAGGGCACACAGCGCGCCTCCCTGTGTCCCTCCTGCTGCATCATCTCCGGCGGCCGCGGGTCTAATAGGGGGAAGTGCCGTCCGTGAGCTCTAATTGGCTCACGAACCGGCACTTCCCCCTATTAGACCCTATTAGACCCGCGGCCACCGGAGATGATGCAGCAGGAGGGACACAGGAGAGACGAGCTGTGCCCTCCATGTCCCTCCAAAAAGCGACGGCGGGGGGGGGCGGTAAATATCTGTCACTGGGGGCATATATGGCACGGGGGGGGAGGGAGGAATATCTGGCACTGGGGCATTTCTGGCACTGGGGGGAATATCTGGCACTGGGGGCATATCTGGCACTGGGGGGGATATCTGGCACTGGGGCATATATGGCACTGGGGGGGAATATCTGGCACTGGGGGCATATATGGCACTGGGGGGGGTATCTGGCACTGGGGGCATATATGGCATGGGGGGCATATATGGCACTGGGGGGAATATCTGGCACTGGGGGCATATATGGCACTGGGGGGGAATATCTGGCACTGGGGGCATATGTGTACCTGGCACATGGGGACGACAACTATATTTGGCACTAAGGCATGTAAGTACCTGGCACCGTGGGGGAATATCTGGCACTGGGGACATATGTGGCACTGGGAGCACAGCCCTAGCAACAAGGACTACCTCCTAGCAACGAGCATGACACCCAGTGCATGAAACATCTGGCAACGAGCATGACACCCAGTGCATGAAACACCTGGCAACGAGCATGACACCCAGTGCATGAAACCCCTGGCAACGAGCATGACACCCTGAGCATGAAAACCCCTGGCACCGTGCATGGAACCAAGAGCATGAAACCCCTGGCAACGAGCATGACACCCAGTGCATGAAACCCCTGACAACGAGCAGGTAATTGAAAAGTAATTAGAAGCCTTACTGTAGGACTTAATGTGTAATGGGCATTACGGTGTGTGGCATAATGTATCACGGACATTGCGGTGTGTGTCATAATGTGTCGCAGGCATTACGGTGTATGGTATACTATATCGCGGGCATTGTGATATGTGGTATAATGTCTCAGGGTCATTGCAGTGTGTGGCATAATGTATCACGGACATTGCGGTGTGTGTCATAATGTGTCAGGCATTACGGTGTGTGGTATACTATATCACGGGCATTGTGGTATGTGGTATAATGTCTCAGGGTCATTGCAGTGTGGCATAATACATAACGGGCATTGCGATGTGTGGCATAGGGTATAACGGGCAGGGCATTGCGGTATGTGTCACAGGCATTACGGTGTATGGTATACTATATCACGGGCATTGTGGTATAATGTCTCAAGGTCATTGCAGTGTGTGGCATAATGTGTCACAGGCATTGTATGTGCTATAATGTATCGGGCATTGCAGTGTGTGGCATAATGTATCACGGACATTGCGGTGTGTGTCATAATGTGTCACAGACATTGTATGTGCTATAATGTATCAGGGGCATTGCAGTGTGTAGCATAATGTATAACGGGCATTGCGATTCCTGTCATAATGTGTCACAGGCATTACGGTGTGTGGCATAATGTGTCACAGACATTACGGTGTGTGGCATAATGTGTCGGGGGCATTACAGTGTGTGCATATTGTGTCGTGCATTATTGTGTGCGGCATAATGTCTAAGGGCCATTGCAGTATGTGGCATAATGTATACTGGGCATTACTATAAGGAGGAAAAATGACAAATAATGTAAGGGGCATGAATCAGGATTATTTTTCTTTCCTGTGGTGGCCAACGTATGGGCGTGCAGGTTGCAAAACTGGGGTATAAGGTAGTCTTTTCCTGCAATGCCACGCCCCTTTATGCGAAACCACGCCCACTCCAACAAAACCACGCCCCTTTTTTGACGCGCGCGCCTTGGGCGCGCGCATATTTATCCCTTTCTTGCTCCCAATTATGGAGCATGAAGGGGGGGGGGGGCGCCGAAGAATTTTTTGGCTTGGGGGAGAAAAATTTCTAGTTACGCCACTGGATTGGACATATCCAGTGTGATGCGGCTGTAGATGATTTTTGCTGTTTCTAACTTCTACATCAATGAATAAGTTTCAAAATAGAATGCATCAAGAGAACGGTGTTGGTAGTATAAAACTACCTACAGCACCTGGTATTCCCAGGTGGTCTCACATCCAAGAACAAACCAGGCCTAAGATCAGGTGATATTGGGCATATACAGTGTGGTGTGGCTGTAGATGAGTTTAGTGGTTTCTGTTAGAGTTCTTCTACTTCTAACTACTCGTACATAAATGAATAAGCGGACGATTTATTAAACCTGGTGAAATGATAATTTGCATGGTGATAAAGTACCAGCCAATCAGCTCCTAATTGCCATGTCACAGGCTGGGTTTGAAAAATGACAGTTAGGAGCTGACTGGCTGGTACTTTATCACCTTGCACTTTATCAGTTCACCAGGCTTAATAGATCTGCCCCAATGTTTCAAAATGGAATGCATCAAGAGAACGGTGTTGGTATTGTAAAAATACACACAGCTCCTGGTATTTCCTGGTGGTCTCCCATCCAAGTACTAAAACCAGGACCAACACTGCTCAGCTTCCATGATCAGGAGAGATTGGGCAAATCCAGTGTGCTGTGGCTGTAGATGAGCTCGTGGTTTCTGTTAGAGCTCTTCTACTTCTAACTTCTGGTACATAAAAGAATATGTGTAAAAATGAAATGTACAGTACCAAGAAAAGGGTGTTGGTAGTTTAAAAACACCTAAAGCATCTGATAATACATGGATGGGAGACTGCTTGGTAGTAACAAAGTCCAATACTGCTTTGCTTCAAAGATCAAATGAGATTGGGCATATCCAGTGTGGTGTGGCTTTAGATAAGCTTGGTACTTACATGCCTTAGTGCCAAATATAGTCGTCCCCCCCATGTGCCAGGTACACATATGCCCCCAGTGCCAGATATTCCCCCCCAGTGCCATATATGCCCCCAGTGCCAGATATTCCCCCCAGTGCCATATATGCCCCCCGTGCCATATATGCCCCCAGTGCCAGATACCCCCCCCAGTGCCATATATGCCCCCAGTGCCAGATATTCCCCCCCAGTGCCATATATGCCCCAGTGCCAGATATCCCCCCCAGTGCCAGATATGCCCCCAGTGCCAGATATTCCCCCCAGTGCCAGAAATGCCCCAGTGCCAGATATTTCTCCCTCCCCCCCGTGCCATATATGCCCCCAGTGACAGATATTTACCCACCCCCCGCCGTCGCTTTTTGGAGGGACACGGAGGGCACAGCTCGTCTCTCCTGTGTCCCTCCTGCTGCATCATCTCCGGCGGCCGCGGGTCTAATAGGGGGAAGTGCCGGTTCGTGAGCCAATTAGAGCTCACGGACGGCACTTCCCCCTATTAGACCCGCGGCCGCCGGAGATGATGCAGCAGGAGGGACACAGGGAGGCGCGCTGTGTGCCCTCCGTGTCCCTCCAAAAAGCGGCGGAGGGAAGGAGACTGCAGACTGACATGCGGACGCTCGTCCGCATGTCAGTCTGTTGTAAATCAGTGGCGCACCCGCAGCCCCTCGCCCCCAAGCCACCGCGAGGACTGCGGGGGCAGTAGTTACGCCACTGGTCCAATCTCATCTGATGATGGAAGCTAAGCAGTGTTGTGCCTGGTTTGTTTTTGGATTTCAAGTCCTGCCTTCTGGTTTGGCCACGGCACCTCGGATATTCACCAAGGTCATGGCCGTGATGACGACCCTTCACCATCAGAGAATCAGGATCCTGCCAAATCTGGACGACTTGCTGATCCTGGTGAACTCCCAAGAGGTTCTCCACAGTTATCTGGAACTGGCAGTCCAATTCCTAAAAGTCCACGGGTGGCTCATCAACTGAAAAAAGTCCTCGCTGGTCCCTGCTCGGAACATTGTGCACCTAGGGGCACTGCTGGACACACACAGCCAACAATTGTTTCTGTCTCCAGAGAAAGTCCTGAAAATTCAGGACAGTATCGTCCTCTCTCGCCCAAGAGTGTTGATACACACAGCGATGCAAGTACTAGACCTCATGGTGTCGGCTTTCGATATGGTAGAGTACGCTCAATTTCATTACCGCCCTCTGCAGAGGTTAATCCTCTCCAAGTGGGACGGCCTGCCTCATCGGATGATGTCTCAAATGATCTCCTTGACTCCGGAGGTTCGTCTGACACTGAGCTGGTGGCTACAGGACCAACAGTTGAGCAGGGGCCATCCCTTCTGGATCTCCAACTGTGTCCTCCTGACAATGGATGCCAGTCTTTTGGGCTGGGCCATGGTGTTGGAGCAACACTTTCTCCAGGGTCGGTGGACCAGGGAGGAATCTCTCCTCCTGATATACATTCTGGAATTGCAGGCAGTGTTCAATTAATTGACACTGGCCCTGCCTCTAGTACAGAACAGGCCTGTTCAAGTACAATCTGACAACGCCACCACGGTAGTGTACACAAATCATCAAGGCGGCACTCGAAACTGCATGGCAAAGCTGGAAGTATCAAAAATCCTCCGTTGGGTAGAAAGTCATCTGACAGCAATATCGGCAGTGTTCATTCCCGGAGTCCTCAACTAGGAAGCGGATTTCCTCAGTCGTCAGGACGTTCACGCTGGAGAGTGGAGAGGCCGCAGCAGAAATGTCAGCACTGGTGTCAGTAGGTGACTGAGGCAGGGATGACTGGGAGATAGTGGGTGACTGAAGCATGTATGAGTGGGAGATAGTGGGTGACTGAGGCCGGGGTGACTGGGAGATAGTGGGTGACAGGGAGATAGTGGGTTACTGAGGGAGGGGTGATAGGAAGGGGTTGGGTAAGTATGGGAAGAAAGTGGGTGACAGGTATAATAAATGACTAAGGCAGGGGTGATAGGGAGATAGTGGATGACTGTGGCAGGGGTGACAGGGACAGTAAGAGACTGAGGCAGGGGTGACAGGGATAGTGGCTGACTGAGGCAGGGGTGACTGGGAGATAGTGGGTGACTGAGGCAGGGTTGACAGGGATAGTGGGTGACTGAAGCAGGGGTGATAGGGTGACAGTGGGTGACTAAAGCAGGGGTGACTGGTATAGTGGGTGACTGAGGCAGGGATCGCAGATATAGTGGTTGACTGAGGCAGCGGTGACTGGGAGATAGTGGGTAACTGAGGCAGGGGTGACAGGGAAAGTGTGTGACTCAGGCAGGGGTGATAGGGAGATAGTGGGCTGCATATCTCTGCCTCACTGCAGCAGCACATTCCTGCTTCAATGACAGCAGCACATCCCTACCTCACTTATAGCAGCACATCCCTGCCTCGCTGACAGCAGCACATCCCTGCCTCGCTGACAGCAGCACATCCCTGCCTCGCTGACAGCAGCACATCCCTGCTTCGCTGACAGCAGCACATCCCTGCCTCGCTGACAGCAGCACATCCCTGTCTCGCTGACAGCAGCACAGCACTGCTTCGCTGACAGCAGCACATCACTGCTTCACTACCAGCAGCACATCCCTGCCTCACTGGCAGCAGCACATCCCTGCCTTACTGACAGCTGTATATAGGGCCTAATTCAGACCTGATCCCTGCTGTGCATATTCACACAACAGGAGATCAGGTCTGAAGTGCGTGTGTGCTGGTGCCGCAGTGCACCGGCACATGCCAGAGATGCGATCAGCATCTCTGCCCAATGAGCGCCTCTGCCTGATTGACAGGCAGAGGCGGTCACTGGGCAGGAGGAGTCGGGCCAGCGGCGTTGTGCCGCCATTTTGGGGGCACAGTCAGGACAACGCAGACATGACCGGACCGTATGGGGGCGGGCCGTGACGGCTGCGTGACCCGGACAGCAACGGGCCTTATTTACTAAAATCTCAGATAAATTTTATGGCATTTATGTGCAGTCTAGTTTGCACAGTTGATAGAGTGTTGATCTTGCACTATCAATGTAAGCCTCACATAGGTTTGATACACATGTAAGTTTGTTTTTATTTTACTACATTGTGGTTTGTGGCTCTATACCATGTAATGCATGTCTTTTAACAGTAGTCAAGTCTTCCAATGTGCTTGTTAGTGAAACCCAATAGATAGCTTTATTTTATTTTGTTTCTTCAAATATTGAATGCATATGTCTTATAACTTTTTTTTTTTTCAATATACAGGTTGAGTATCTGTATATACATTTTTATTATAAGATTTTCAATGACACAAGTACATCCAAGTTGCAGATTATGGATTGTGAAGGACAAATCAACCATATAAACAATTTAAGCAATTTAAATTGCATGCAGGTAGTAGAATATCAAACTCCTTGGATGAGAGTTGGTCGTAATAAACTAGGATAGAAAAGAATAAAGTAGAAAATAAGATTTTAAACCTACCGGTAAATCTTTTTCTCGTAGTCCGTAGAGGATGCTGGGGACTCCGTAAGGACCATGGGGATTATACCAATGCTCCAAAACGGGCGGGAGAGTGCGGATGACTCTGCAGCACCGATTGAGCAAACATGAGTTCCTCCTCAGCCAGGGTATCAAACTTATAGTATTTTGCAAAGGTGTGTGAACCCGACCAAGTAGCAGCTTGACACAGCTGTAGTGCCGAGACCCCTCGGGCAGCCGCCCAAGAAGAGCCCACTTTCCTCGTGGAATGGGCCTTGACTGATTTCAGTAACTGCAATCCAGCCATAGAATGCGCTTGCTGAATCGTGTTACAAATCCGGCGAGCAATAGCCTGCTTTGAAGCAGGGGCACCAATCTTGTTGGTTGCATACAGGACAAACAGCGCTTCAGTTTTCCTGACTCTAGCCGTCCTGGCCACGTAAATTTTCAAAGCCCTAACCACATCAAGTAACTCGGAATCCTCCAAGTCACGCGTAGCCACAGGCACCACAATAGGTTGGTTCATATGAAAAGATGAGACCACTTTTGGTAGGAATTGAGGACGGGTCTGCAATTCCGCTCTATCCACATGGAATACCAAATATGGGCTTTTATGTGACAAAGCCGCTAATTCCGACACTCGCCTAGCCGAAGCCAAGGTTAATAACATGACCACCTTCCATGTGAGATATTTTAACTCCACTGTTTTAAGTGGTTCAAACCAGTGTAATTTTAGAAAACTTAACACCACGTTAAGGTCCCAAGGTGCCACCGGAGGCACAAAAGGAGGCTGAATATGCAGCACTCCTTTTACAAAAGTCTGAACTTCTGGAAGAGAAGCCAATTCTTTTTGAAAGAAAATGGATAAGGCCGAAATCTGGACCTTAATAGAGCCTAATTTTAGGCCCAAATTCACTCCAGTTTGTAGGAAGTGAAGGAAACGGCCCAGATGGAATTCTTCCGTAGGAGCATTCCTGGCCTCACACCAAGAAACATAATTTTGCCATATACGGTGTAATGTTATAACGTTACATCCTTCCTAGCCAGCCTGAGTCAGGTCATTCCCCTCATCAGGCTTTTGCAGAAGAAGCTGGAGACATTGAAGGAGGAGCTAAAACAGAGCGATTCCGCTAGGCATGTGGGACTTGTGGATGGAGCCCTTAATTCGCTTAACCAGGATTCAATCTGTTGAAATCAGAGCAATAAATTTTGGCCACCGTGCTCGATCCTAGATTTAAAACCTACATTGTATCTCTCTTTCCAGCAGACACAAGTCTGCAGAGGTTCAAAGACCTGCTGGTGAGAAAATTGTCAAGTCAAGCGGAACGTGACCCGTCAACAGCTCCTCCTTCACATTCTCCTGCATCTGGGGGTGCGAGGAAAAGGCTAAGAATTCCGAGCCCACCCGCTGGCGGTGATGCAGGGCAGTCTGGAGTGAGTGCTGACATCTGGTCCGGACTGAAGGACCTGGCAACGATTACTGACATGTCGTCTACTGTCACTGCATATGATTCTGTCACCTTTGAAAGAATGGTGGAGGATTATATGAGTGACCGCATCCAGGTAGGCACGTCAGACAGTCCGAATGTATACTGGCAGGAAAAAGAGGCAATTTGGAGGCCCTTGCACAAACTGGCTTTATTCTACCTAAGTTGCCCTCCCTCCAGTGTGTACTCCAAAAGAGTGTTTAGTGCAGCCGCTCACCTTGTCAGCAATCGGCGTACGAGGTTACTTCCAGAAAATGTGGAGAAGATGATGATCATCAAAATGAATTATAATCAATTCCTCCGTGGAGACATTCACCAGCAATTGCCTCCAGAAAGTACACAGGGATCTGAGATGGTGGATTCCAGTGGGGACGAATTAATAATCTGTGAGGAGGGTGATGTACACAGTGAAAGGGGTGAGGAATCGGAGGATGATGAGGTGGACATCTTGCCTCTGTAGAGCCAGTTTGTGCAAGGAGAGATTGATTGCTTCTTTTTTGGTGGGGGTCCAAACCAACCAGTCATTTCAGTCAGCCGTGTGGCAGACCCTGTTGCTGAAATGATGGGTTCGTCAATGTTTTTCTTTTCAATCTAAGCCCCTGCAGTTTTCTGTAAGAATCTGCTTCGCTATGATGATCAACAAGTCACAAGGGCAAACACTCAGGGCTGGAGGCGTAGATCTTAGGACCAGCTGCTACAAGCATGGCAAAGGTGTCACTATCATTGGTGACACCCAGAGAGGCAGCGAGGGAGATTGTAATGCAGTGCGCGCAGATAAGCAGCGCAATGGTAAAATGGAGGCATGGTCTCATAGGTAGGGGTGTGGCCTGTTGGCCTGAATCTCCATTTTGTTGCTCCGGGTATCCCGGGGGTTGAGTGCTGCACCCGGGGACTAGTGTGTGAGTGGTGCTGGCTCCTGCACAGTGACAGAAACTGGGTGTTGCACGTAATGTCACAGTGAAACACCCATATTCTGTCACTGAAGAGGAGCCGGCACTTTGGTGTCACCCCCCTTGGCGGGTGACACTCGGGTGTGGGCCGCAACCCCGTTGTGATGCCACTGACCCATGGGAAGCTTTACGTGGCTTACCCATGTGTTAGTAGCCCCAAGCATCTTTTGTGTTAGTCCCTGAAGAAAAACTTCAAATATTTACAAATAAATTTTGTAATCAATGGGCCTAATTCAGTAAGGATTGCAAATTCTGCTAAGTAACAGAATTTGCAATCCTTTGGTTCGCATGCTGGGGCCACCCAGCATGCCGCCTCCCTTCTTGACCACGCTGAAATTGCAGTCGCAGTGCAGTTCAGCGTGATCATAAAAAATGGGTTAGCCTCCTGTTGGTGCAGACTGTATGTGTGCGCAGGAAGCCGCCACCATTTTTGTGATCGCAGCTGCTGCATGTGATGTCATGCAACCGCTCTGACCACGCCTCCTGTTTCTCCGTTGCCGACCCCATTTTGAAGCCCTGCCCACGCACCGCTCCATCTCCGACTTGGAAATGGAGTGTTGCTGACCCCCCCCCCCCCCCCAGCACAGATTGACAGTCAGAGGCGATCGCATTAACTGCGGGGTGCCGCAGAAAATGCAGGCGCATGCGTATGCTCTTAGCAATTTTTGCAGTTGGACTGCTTATTGCGATTGCAATCCAACCTGAATCAGGCTCTATTACCTATCACAATGCACTGCGGGTAGTACAAAATGGGGTTAATATAAGAGAAAACCCCCCAGAGCTGTGCTCCTTAACTGTCCCTGGTGGCTAGTGGAGCAGCTGCCCAGTAATCAGTGTCCACGCCAGTGCGCACATGGCCCGCCCCCTACAGCCACGCTGGATCACGGTATAGTGTGGGCACAGAAGTCCCTTACCTCCCTTTCATCAGCGGCCTCGTGATCCCGGAGGGCGGTGTGTGTGTGTGACTTACCTTAGGAAGAAACCGGAGCCTCCGCTGCAGTGACCCAGCAACCAGGGCGCGGGAGTATACTGCGCCGCTGGGAGTGATGGAGCTGCAGTAAAGATGTCTATTAGACCTAGCCTGCAGCAGCCCTTGTAGATTCTTATAAAAAAAAGTTCTTCTTTTCTTGTCAAAATTAATAGCTAAGAATAGGCTGCCTGAGGCAGCCCCCTCTTAAGTGGCCTGCTACTGAAGGCACCAACTACAAACTGAGCTCCCTGTTCATGGAAGCGAGGTTATAGAGGAGGGGGCGCTGAGCATCTTGGGAACAGTCAAAAGCTTTGAGCCTGTTGGTGCCTCAGATCAAGATCCTACTCTACACCCCAATCTGAATCCTTGTGGAGTCCAGTGTACCCCACAGAAGAAATGAATGTGTCACACCCATTGGCAGCAACATTAGAATAGCTGCTGATGGGCACAATTGAGAAAGGAAGGGGGGAAAACATTTGAATCCAGCACATATATGTAATTTGAATATGTAATTTGTACCTTCCTACTTTAAAATGTAATGGATGAACCTCACCCTGTGAGAACTATCTTCATGATCAAGAGATCTCATACGCAAGAAAAGCATGTGCTGGGATAGGGCTGTGGAGGGCGGCTGCTCGGGCACACACCCGTCAAGTTAAGGAGATTCAACTGAGGAAGCACAAGGGAACTGCAGGGAGACCACATATTTTCAGGTGAACATGAGAGGGCGGAAGGCTGCCTAATACTGAAGCACCCTCAAACATCAAACCATATGCAACAACTAGTACAAGCATTCCTGGGGAAAGGTCTGCAGCAGACGGATTTGCATACGGTGATGTCATCCAAGCAATGGGCATAGTTGGCTGCAACCCTCGTCTGCATATGAAAAGAGAAAATGGTCACGCAGGGCATGGCGGCCTTTGTGGGGTTGCGCTTGGATGACCCCTAGATCGCTTTATACACCCCCATCAGTGTGGGGCTCATGTCGGCCATGCCCAAGCCCCTGAAGCATTCAAGCTGATTTCTTGCAGCAGCTGCACCCAGTAACAGCTCCAGAGTTGCTCTACAAGACAAGTAAAAGGGTGTGAGCCCTGCAGCACCACCTGTAGTTTGCATACACACATATATAGGACAGCATCTCTTATATGCCCCAGGGGCAATAAAATAGTAGCCTTATCTAGGGTATCCGTCCATGCCGCTACAGCACTACACACCCAGGCCGACGCAATTGCCTGTCTGAGTAAGGTACCTGAATGTGTATAAATGGACTTCAGGGTAATCTCCTGTTTGCGGTCAGCAGACTCTTTGAGGGTAGCCGTATCCTGGGACGGGAGGGCTACCTTCTTGGATAAGCGTGTTAATGCTTTGTCCACCCAAGGGGAGGATTCCCATCGTAACCTATCCGTTGATGGGAAAGGGGAATCCTTTTGGAAATCTGCAGGAGATTCCCAAGCTTTTTCACATAACTCGTTCAGCTCGTGTGAGGGGGGAAAGGTTACCTCAGGCTTCTTTCCCTTGTACATATGTACCCTCTTGTCAGGGATAGGGGGCTCCTCTGTGATGTGCAAAACATCTTTTATTGCCATAATCATATATCAAATGTATTTTGCCAATTTTGGCTGTAACTTTGCATCATCGTAATCGACACTGGAGTCAGAATCCGTGTCGGTATCTGTGTCAACATCTGGATAGTGGGCGCTTATGAGACCCTGACAGTCCCTGCGACATAGGATTAGGCATTGGTTGAGACCCTGACTGTCCCAAAGCTTCTGCCTTGTCTAATCTTTTGTGCAATGAGTTTACACTAGCATTTAAAACATTCCACATATCCATCCAATCAGGTGTCGGCGGAGACACCACGTTCATTTGCTCCCGCTCCTCTCTAATATAGCCTTCTTCCTCAGACATGTCGACACACGCGTACCGACACACCACACACACAGGGAATACTTTTACTGAAGACATTTCCCCCACAAGGCCCTTTGGAGAGACAGAGAGAGAGTATGCCAGCACATACCCCAGCGCTATATAACCCAGGAACAGCACAGTAACTTAATGTTTGAACAATCGGTGAGGGGGAACATCTTGAAACCCCAGTTTGTACCCTTGGGACACTATTTGTAAAACACACGAGTCCATGTCCGAATGAATCCAGAACTGACTGAAGAGTTTTAGACGTGCCCCCACTGGTGCGGGCTCCTGCAAGAGAGCCCCAGCGTCATGCAGTGGATTTGGCAGAAGCAGAGGATGATCTCTGCTCCTGCGATCTTGAAGAGGATGCAGACCTCTTCTCTCTTCTCCTTCCTCTACCTGCAAAGAAAGGGGAATCTTAACTTCTTGCATATCTATTGGGCCGAAATGACTGCATCAGATAATGATGCGTCTTCATCCGTTGGGAGGGAACATAGGGCAAGAAGGTTGACTTACCTGCGGGAGCTGCCGAGATCAAATTAACTAGGCAGTCACCAAACAAGGCTTCACCTTCATAGGGAAGAGACTCCCTTTCTTCTTGGAGTCAGCATCAGCATTCTCTTGGTGAATCCACAATGCCCTCCTATCCGACACTGCCATGAAATTGGCCCGTGAACTCAAGAGTCCTATATCCCTTGCAGTCTCACGTAAGTATGCTGCAGTGTCCTTGATATGATACAACGTAAGGAGTATCCCATCTCTCCAGGGTATCTATATCGGATGACAAGGTATTCGACCAATTCTTGAATATTACTACTCACCCATGCACATGTAATGGCAGGTCTAAGTAATGTACCCGTGGTTACATAACTAGAAATAATGTAGCTTCCTGCATACGATCCGCTGGATTTGTGACAGGGCCCCGTGCAGAACAGGGGGTGACTCCCACTTTATTCTGTCCGCGGCGGGAAATGAATAAACAACCAGAATCCTTTTGGGGATTTGAAACCATCTTGTCGAGCTGGCCCAGACTTTCTCAAACAGAGATGGAGGAACGTTACATCAGCTTTCATTATATATCTATATATACATACATATAGACCCCTTTGTCAGGAACAGCAGGGTCTTCAGTGATTTTAATATGTCCTTAATATCCACAATCATGTACTGAATGCTCCTTGCCAATATTGGATCTAATCAGGAAACATTATGGTCGACATAAGTATCAGTATCCGTGTCAGTATCAGTGTGTAGTAACTGGGCAAAATAACATTTTTGCGACCAAGCGGGGCCTGAGGGAAAAGAAACATAGCCATGAATATCACATCTATTCTCTACGTCTGTGTCTGGGACACAGATTTATCCAACCTTACTCTGATATTACTGAAACATTTACCCAGTCAGTTATTGGTGGTGCCAACAGGGCCACCATCATATGTCTGCATTCCTAATATAGTTTCCTCTTGGGAAAAACATTCAGCCACCGACATGTTGACACACATATACCAAGTACCCACAGACACACCGGCTTATGGGGGACAGACCGTCAGTAAATCTGTCAGAGGGACACAGAGGATTTTTCAGCTCACAATCCAGCGCCAAAAGTACACAGTCTGGGAAATAATAAACTCTATAGTGATAGACTTGTAATGCTCTAAAGATGTTCTGGTGAGGTGAGGAAGAAGCCCCGCCGCTGTAATGGCGCGTATCTGTCCCGCTCAGAAATAATTAATTACGCTAGCGGGGTAAGGACAGTGCCCAGGCACTAATGTCCACTTTTTCCAGCCTTTTGTGAGGAATTTATGCTGCCCAGGGTGCCCCCCCCCCCCCGTGCCCTGCACCCTGCAGTGCCTGTGTTTGTGTGGGAGCATGGCGCGCAGCGTTCCGCTCGCTGCTCGGTACCTCAGAATGCCGTCACTGAAGAAGAAGTCTTCTGTTCTTCTGCTACTCACCTGTCTTCTGGCTCTGTAAGGGGGTGACGGCAGGCTGCGGGAGTGTGCATCTAGGCGTACCCAGCGATCAGCACCCTCAGGAGCTAATGGTGTCCTGTCAGCCTGAAGCAGAGCCATTGAACTCACTAGAAGTTGGTCATACTTCTCTCCCCTAAGTCCCACGAAGCAGGGAGACTGTTGCCAGCAGCCTCCCTGAAAATAAAAAAAACTAACAAGTCTTTTCAGAGAAACTCAGTAGAGCTCCCCTGTAGTGCATCCAGTATCACTGCGCACAATACTAAAACTGGAGTCTGGAGGAGGGGCATAGAGGGAGGAGACAGTTCACACCCTTTGAAAGTCTTAAAGTGCCCATGTCTCCTGCGGATCCCGTCTATACCCCATGGTTCTTAATGTGACCCCAGCATCCTCTAGGACGTATGAGAAAACAAATAACGCACACACGAGGAGGAGAGAACTAAGGAAGCTATAAGGAGTAGAGGGGAGGGAGGGGGGGTTGAAAGGTAAGGTAGTAAAGGCATATTGGATAAACTACAACCTTATACATATTCATTAATGTACCAGTAGTTAGAAGTAGAAGAGCTCTAACAGAAACCACAAAGCTTAGCTAAAGCCACACCACACTGGATATGCCCAATCTCATTTGATTTTTGTAGCAAAGCAGTATTGGACTTTGTTAATACATGGATGGGAGACTGCTTGGTAGTATCAGATTCTTTAGGTGTTTTTAAACTACCAACACCATTTTCTTGGTACATTTAATTTTTACATGTATTCTTTTATGTACCAGAAGTTAGAAGTAGAAGAGCTGTAACAGAAACCACCAGCTCATCTACAGCCACAGCACACTGGATTTGCCCAATCTCTCCTGATCATGGAAGCTGAGCAGTGTTGGTCCTGGTTTTAGTACTTGGATGGGAGACCACAAGGAAATACCAGGAGCTGTGTGTATTTTTACAATACTAACACCGTTCTCTTGATGCATTCCATTTTGAAACATTGGGGCAGATCTATTAAGCCTGGTGAACTGATAAAGTGCAAGGTGATAAAGTACCAGCCAGTCAGCTCCTAACTGTCATTTTTCAAACCCAGCCTGTGACATGGCAATTAGGAGCTGATTGGCTGGTACTTTATCACCATGCAAATTATCATTTCACCAGGTTTAATAAATCGGCGGCTTACTCATTTATGTACGAGTAGTTAGAAGTAGAAGAACTCTAACAGAAACCACTAAGCTCATCTACAGCCACACCACACTGTATATGCCTCTTCTTACATTCCGCTGCACTTATTGTGGGGTAGCCGCAATCCCTTCTGCTGTACGGTTCCACATTACATTGTTTCTTGTCACTTCCTGTTGATGCAGTAAGGAAACATCCAGGAATTACAGCAGCTTAGTTTTTTTTTTTTTTTAACTGGGGCAATTTAGCTAGATCACAGGGCAATTTAGCTCCTTTGGTCCTTTTTTAAGGACCAGTTAATCAGACAGTTGAGCAAACTGAAAAACAGCTAACAGGAAATTTCCACTTAAATGGTATTTTCTAATCTTATCTGACCATGACTAAGAATAAAGGATACACAAGATAAACTCTTAGAGCCATGGACCTTATCCATGTTTAAGCTCCATCAAATCTGTAATCAATAGCACTACATGCTCCCACTTTACCACTGTACTATATACTCTACCTGTGTTTTTAAGGTAAAAACACCATTTAACCCCAGTGACACTTGAATTAAAGCAGCAGCCTCTGGAATAGCATTCCTTAGCATTAATCCCAGGAAATCTGCAATCTTCACGCTCTTTGATAGCCATGCTACATTGCTGTTTACTTGGATGGAGCAGAGAGCACAACATCAGGACATAGGAAATATTACAATGCATGATAAGAAAGGTGTGAGCTCTACAGCAAGGCCTCTAACCCTTTGCCAGTGCCAAATACATAGGGCTTAACTCAGATCTGATCACAGCAGCAAATTTATTAGCTAAAACCATGTACACTGCAGGGGGGGGGTGTATAATATGTGCAGAGAGAGTTAGATTTTGGTGCGGTGTGTTCAAACTGAAATCTAAATTGCAGTGTAAAAACAAAACAGCCAGTATTTACCCTGCACACAAACAATATAACCCACCTAAATCTCTCTGCAAATGTTATATCTGCCCCCCCCCCATCCCTGCAGTGCACATGGTTTTGCCCACTAGCTAACAAATTTGCTGCATCTGGGAATTACAGCAGCTTAATATTTCTTTTTACAGAAGGTTCAGCAAATTAAATTATTTAGTGAAATACTGTAATCATAACAGTTACAGGGATATTGTAGGTAGATTTATTGTCAGTGGATAAATGTAAAAATTAAACCCTTAGGCATAGTTCCAAAATGCTGTCATTGCAATCCAGATTTTAAGGATATCATGCTTGAGCACAGGTGACTTAATTAGAACTTCGGTCAATGTGAATTAACCATTGGACTCAACCATGGTTATCCTTAAAACCCAGGGGTCTATTTAAGATCGATCTTAATCGATGTTGGGCTTCCAGGTTGAAAAAAACACACACATTTGTTTTCACATTAAACAGACTTCCACATGAGAAAGTAGCAAGGATGCAGTGGCGTTAATGTTTCCTGGTGTCAACTTGTATTATTTCAGTAGACATTGAAATGAGGATGCATCTTGCTGCCTTTCCAATGAAGCAAGTTTAATTTAGTAATAGGTGAAAAACCATCCTTACAAAGGTGTTAATCAGAGACTTGGCTTTGTGGACACTTTTCAGAGAACAAATTTGTTAGCATAAAAATAAAGCCAGAAAATGAAGAGCTGTTTAATCACTCGATTGGATTTTTCTGCCAGCATATTTTTTTTCTCTGCAACCCACTGCTAAATTGTGCTTCCTAGCTGTTTTTTATAAAATCACTGAATCAAATCTAACTACATCAGAGAAGGCCATGTACCCTACACCATAAGAGGAGGTTTGAAATTTTGACTTGTCTACTTAAATATCACCAAAATCTGATCACAAGGTTAATTACGTCCCTGGGTGGGATTGAACCACCAACCTTTTGGTTAATAGCCAAACACACTAACCGATTGCGCCACAGAGACACTTTACAAAAGTCCATACTGACAAAGGCTAATAAGCATTCATCTAAAACGTTTCCTAGAAAAACTTTAAAAAGTCAATAATCTGGAGAGTTTTTGTAAGATGTTTCTTCCATCAACCAACGAAGAAACACATTGGTACTTTCCCATGATGAGTGAGTGCTTCAGGATCTCTTGCACTTACATGTGCAGCAGAGTACTGCAATGGAAGCATGCTGGGCCCATAACCCAGAGGTAGGCAGATTGAAACTATCCTCTGCTATATGCATTTTTTTTGTTAATTAAAGTAATCCAAAACTGGGATTGATATTTTGTCTCTTTTATTTTTACTTAAAGTACAATAACTTTTACCATTTTAATTTGTTTTAATAGTATATTGACAGTATTATTTTCTTTCAAAAATCCACTTCATTTTCTTTACCCTATTATTAAAATGGTAATTGAAGAAGAGGAATTGTTGCTTTGACTGCAGCATTCCCGGGGTTAACTGGTGTTTCTTCAAGTCACAAGGTATGGAGCTGCTGTATAGTTACTCGCAAGTCAGTAGTTGTATGATGCTCACACCTGTTAAGCTGGATACACACAGAATGCCCTACACAGGGGGTGAAATGAGCGCCCCCCCCACCCCCCGTACGCTCAGCACACATCACGCTGTGCTGAGCGGGGGGAGAGATGTGTGCTGAGCAGTTCGCTCAGCACACATCTCTCCCCAAAATCGGGCCGTGAATACGGACCTTTAAACTGGATCCACACTTAGATTATCTGTCCAATTTTTTTTTCTAGTTGAAACAAAATTATGCTAATATGTGGCAGCAAATTACAATTGACCATTTGTTCACAAACACTGGAAAACATCCAAAAATGGTCATTTAGATAAATTGGTTTAATCCATTTCATTTAGCTAATTTATCCAAACTACCTTTATTGTATCTTTGTGGGTGAATGATGTGTGGGTCAGTGTTGAGGGTGGTGGAGGAGATGGGTAATAGGCACAGCAGGGTGTGGACAGTCAAATAGTGTGCTTAGAGGTTCAGAGTCATTGTATGAGACTCTGGCAACAGTGACTTGATGAGTCTGGTGTCCATAGGGTGGGACGCATTAACCTTTTTATGCTATTGAAATAGTTCTCCTCCTGACCGACGCAGTTCCTTGCTCCGAGGTTGGTGTATTGTCCTGTTGCAGCGCCTCTCCACTGTGGTCACAGTGAGCTGTGTGGTGTTGCTGGCGCATGCCAATCTCCCCCCAACCTCCCTCTTGCATTTCAGACCTACGTACGCATGATGGGATCTTGTATGATATGCGCGTGTGCTGTAGAGATGAAAGTGGGGGTGAGGAGGCAGATCGTGAGATGGGGAAACTTTGTGGACTGTTAGCGAAGGGGAGCACTGGGCAATCTGAGTTGCAAAGAGGGCAGCAGAAGAGGTTATTGCATGTGCACTGGTGACAGGTCCATCCTTGGTGGCCAGCCTCAGTGGTAAAGGGGTACATGAGCTAGTGTCCCTTGGCCAGCCATGTACCATGGCCACCTCCCTACCTCCTATATATTCTCCCTGATCTGTCACTTTGTTACGGTCTGCTGCTGGCACTGGTGTATCGTCCTGCAGTTGCCGTCTCCGCCCATTGCTGTGACTTCCCCCAGAGTTAGCCACACAGAGTGACAGATCTGGGAAAATATATAGGAGATCATTACTTTCACTTGCAGCCTACCTTATTTTTTGCAGCCTAGCATGCTCCTGACCCCTTCTCTCACTAATACTTATACAACATTCATGAACTCATCTTAAGGTTTCTTTATTATTCAGTCACACTGTCTTGGATCCAAACCATTTCCGGTGGCATTGCAGTCAAACAATTGAGCTATTTACCCTTGCATAGAAAGGTATAATCTAAGCTAGAGAATTCTATTTGGAGCTCACCTTGTACTTTGTGAAGAAATAATCAGCTTTGTGGCTGAGCAGATATATGGAGTGTGTGGCTGCACACTGCATTGATCTGCTGAGTTGCAATGCTAATAATTTTTTTTTTTGCAAAGTACCAATAGCTTCATTGTGAAGGTGGAAAGAAGGGTGTTACGGCATGGAATGTACAAACTGCGAGACCCTGCTGGTAGCGCCTTTGTCTATTTAGTAGGAAGGGCACGTAACAGCCGGGGGGCAATGGAGGAAGCCCCTTTAGGGCTGGAGCCCGGCGGCAACTGACTCCGTTGTCTCTGGCAGTTCCGCCCCTGGACTAGAGGAATGGTCAAGAACATGGCAACATTTAATGC
Organism: Pseudophryne corroboree; assembly: GCF_028390025.1. Taxonomy (NCBI): domain Eukaryota; kingdom Metazoa; phylum Chordata; class Amphibia; order Anura; family Myobatrachidae; genus Pseudophryne; species Pseudophryne corroboree. The sequence continues at coordinate 430,295 of NW_026970104.1, forward strand.
CAAAAAATGCAAAATCATACACGTCTCAAAAATGCAAAGGCTAACTATAATATTAAGGGCATTATAATGGCAAGAGGAAAGCTATCTAAGTATTACTATTTCAGGTAAGCAATGTAACAAAGCAATAGGAAAGGCAAGTCAGATGCTTGTTTGCATAGGTTAAAGAACCAGTAGCAGAAAAAAGTAATACAGGTTGAGTATCCCATATCCAAATATTCCGAAATACGGAATATTCCGAAATACGGACTTTTTTGAGTGAGACTGAGATAGTGAAACCTTTGTGTTTTGATGGCTCAGTGTACACAAACTTTGTTTAATACTCAAAGTTATTAAAAATATTGTATTAAATGAACTTCAGACTGTGTGTATAAGGTGTATATGAAACATAAATGAATTCTGTGAATGTACACACACTTTGTTTAATGCACAAAGTTATAAAAAATATTGGCTAAAATGACCTTCAGGCTGTGTGTATAAGGTGTATATGAAACATAAATGCCTTCTGTGCTTAGATTTAGGTCCCATCACCATAATATCTCGTTATGGTATGCAATTATTCCAAAATACAGAAAAATCCGATATCCAAAATTCCTCTGGTCCCAAGCATTTTGGATAAGGGATACTCAACCTGTAATGCCACTGTATAGGTCCTTGGTACAGCCACATTTAGAATCCTGTGTTCAGTTCCAGAAGCCATATCTCCAGAAGGCTGTAAATACATTAGGGCAACTAAAATTGTGCATGGCCTACATCACAAAACTTACCTGGAAATACTAAAAAATGTTGATGTGTATAGTTTGGAGAAGGGAAGAGGGAACATACAGTAATAGAAACATTTAAATATATAGAGAGGAATGTAATAGGGTGTGAGAATCAGAAAGTGAGAGATTTTGTGTTTTTTCCTGTTGTTTTTTTTGTTTTTGTTTGATTGTTTGTTTTTAAAGTGGCAATCCTTTACATGGCAAAACCAGGTTGATATTTGCCATGTAAAGGATTGCCACCGTGGGCATGTGTAGAAGGGGCACTGCTACTGTTGGCATTATGTGTGTAAGCTGCACTGATATGGTGGTTATGTGTATAAAGGGCACTGCGACTGTGGGTATTATTATTATTATTATTACATGCGGTGTAATGACAATAAGATAGTGCTACTGTGTGGCGTATTTTGATTTGGGGTGCTATTGTGTGGCCATGCCCCTTCCTTGTGATACCACACCTTCTTTTTTTAAGGAGCGCACTGTCCCTTTATTAAGTATTGGAGAGAGGGCCCAAATTAATAGTTTGCAGGGAGGCGCCAAACACCCTAGCACTGGCCCTTTGGTAGGGGACAGGATTTGCTTCTGCTTGTGCACATATGTTATGATTGCCAGCCAACAGCACTGGTTTTGCCTATAACACTAACTATAAATATTTTGAATTGGTCCTGGACCACCAATCCAAGGCACCCCTGCAAGTGTCCTGAGGCACCCCAGGGTGCAGTTTGAGAACCACTGGTCTAGTGAGTACCCAGGATAATTATTGTAGCTGGTCTGCGGGTAACAGCTCTCAGATCCACTTCTAGAAAAAAATGCAGCAATGTAATTTGAGTGACAAACTGCAGAGATGAACCCTTTCTGTGACTGCTGCACAGGGATCACACAAACTCTATTCATAGGGCTGACTTCACTTAGGGGAGATGTTCTCACCCCGCAAAGAAGTGCGAGTATATACCGCACTTACGGTACCATTGGATTTACAGATATTTTCTTGCAATACACTATGGGGGTCATTCTGAGTTGATTGCTCGCTAGCAGTTTTTAGCAGCCATGCAAACGCATTGTCGCTGCCCACTGGAGAGTGTATATTCACTTTGGAGAAGTGCGAACACTTGAGCAGCAGAGCGCCTGCAAAATCGTTTCAAAATAAGACCAGCACTGTAGTTACACTTCGTGTGCGTTGATTCTAACAACCGAGGGACGGCTTTTGATGTCACACACCCATCCAGCGAATGCCCAGCCACGTCTGCATTTCTTCTGCCACGCCTGCATTTTTCCAAGCACTCCCTGAAAACGGTCAGTTGCCACCCAGAAACGCCCTCTTTCTGTCAATCTCCTTGTGGCCTGTTCTGTGATTGGAATAATCGCTAGAACTAGTGCAAAACCACAATGGACTTTGTACCCGTACGATGCGCATGCACATTACGGAGCATGCGCATGCACAGATTAGCCATTTTTTTCAACTGATTGCTACGCAGCGAACAACGGCAGCATGCGATCAACTCGGAATGACCCCCTATATACATAGAAACATGGATTTTTACTGCAGGAATTATGGTTAGTTTAGGGGTATCGGTTAGGGTCAACAGAGGTGTAGCTAGGGGTCCAAGCGCCCCTGGCAAAGTAAGGGACTGGCGCCCCCCCTTTCGATAAAGCATTGCAGTCCATTGGCGGTTACCATGTTGGAGCCACAGCAACTGACCCCCTCCCCCACACGCTGCCCTACATCATCGGCTGGGATTCACTGTTGGTGTGAAGCCACTGGGAACAGTCTGGTAGCATTAGCAGCAGTCTGTGTCATAGATAGGGAAGGCAGAAGGTTAACTAGCTAATAGCAGTCTGTTGGCAGCAGAGGCTGGGCGGGGGGCTGAGAATGAGCCAACGCTGATCAATGTCCAGTCTGCTTAGACAAAAATATTTTGTGATCAGGGCTGGTTCTAGACCAAAGGAGCCAATGGCAAAAATTTCCTTTGGCACCCCCCCCCCCACACACATACACACACACCAAAAAAGAACATATCCCAGTTTAACATAACGCTATGTGGTGCAAGGTGTGGAGCTGGTTACTTGTATCAGACCTCTGACATTTGCCTTTTCACCCATATTGCATACTTTTTCTTGCAGGTTGTGTCTTAATTCAAGAAGTGTTCTAAGTACTTCAGCTTAGTATCTTTACTGACCCCTCTTTACCCCACACTACATAACTGACCCCTCTATACCCTACACTACATCACTGACCTTTCTATAACCATCACTGCATTACTGACCCCTCTATACAGTACACTGACCTCTATATACCTGCTAGTACATCCCTGATGCCTATATTCCCTAAGCTAAATCCCTGATGCCTCTATTCCCTACGCTACATCCCTGACGCCTCTATTCCCTATGCTACATCCCTGACGCCTCTATACCCTACGCTACATCCCTGATGCCTCTATTCCCTACGCTACATTCCTGATGCCTCTATAACCTACGCTACATCCCTGACGCCTCTATACCCTACGCTACATCCCTGACGCCTCTATACAGTACAATGCATTACTGATCCCTCTAGACCATACATCCTCATTACATCAGAGAGATAGTGAAACACTGGAAAAAATAAGGATAAAGTGGACTACAGAAACTGATGCTCTAAACAAAGGAGAGAGAGAGAAAAGCACAAGGGAAAGTGGGCAATCGGAACACCATAGAGAGAGGAGAGATAGAAATGCCTGAAAAAGTAAAGGGGGTTGGGTATGGCATCCGGCGCTCGGGATTCCAGCAGTCACATGATACCTAATCCTAACCCTCTGGGGGGGGTGGCGGATAGGGCTAACCCTCAGGGGGTGGCAGCTAGGACTAACCCCCCCCCCTCCTAGTGCCTTCCCTATCACCCGCTCCCCCGGTCCTAACCCTCCCTCCAATACTCGCCTTCGGGATGTTGGCTGTCTGTGTGCCGGCACCAGTCTCCCAAGTGGTGTCAGGATTCCAACATCGGTCAAATGACCGCCGGTATACCGTCTGCCGGGATGGTAAATGTATCCTGAGGACAGGTAGTGAGTGTGGAGGGATAGGTGGTTCAGTAAAATGTAACAGCTCAAACTGCGATCATTCACTGATAAATTGATTTATAGCTCTCCCTTTTAAACCATTGCAGTCATAAAAGCAATGTTTTTTAAACTTTTAAATAAAGCTTGTTAGCATCCCCAGCACACTGTATATGCTGGGAGATGTAGTTCTCAATATGAAAACATTTAATTACTGTATGAACTCTAATTCCCCAACTGAAACCTCTCACAAACACACACTCCTAAATCTAGTACACACACACACACACACATTTCCCCAGTACTGACAACTCTCATCACTTCCACACACTGACAACTCCCTCCTGCTCCTCTCCCCACTGACACTGACAGCTCCCTCACAGTCACACACATCCTCCACCCCCCCACACACACACACACTGATAGCACACATGCACAAATCCCCCCCTCCTCGACACTAACTGTCACGGACTGCTTGGGCAGCAGGGGGCAGGCTCTGACTTGAAGTGCTGAAATTCAACAGCTCTCTCGAACTTGCAAGGCATGGCTGTGCAGCTGTCTCCAGCCATCTCCTTGCCCACTGTGTAATTTGTGGCGTTCTCTGATGTTCCCCGCTCTGCCTCTACAACCGGCACATAATGTACAGCAGTGGTGACTCCTGAGTATGGGCCTGGAGAACTCCGCCTACCGGGGGGTAGGGATTAATAATTTCAAAGGGGCAGAGCTAGGAGTGAAGCAGTGGACAGCAGTTGAGGGGCGTTTCAAACTGTAACAGGGTTGGGACAATTTCAGTATCCTTCCCTCACCGTCTAATTGGTCAGTCCCACGCTGATTGCCATAGCGCCCTTTCGAGACTGCAGAACTCTATCCCTTAGCCACGGTTAGCACAGCTGGATGGTGCCCCTGGCAAGTGCCATCCTGGCCAAGGGGTAGATACGCCCCTGAGGGTCAGGGCCAGCAACAGAAATCTCGGGGCCCAGTGCACTGATATCTCTGGGGCCCCCTCAACCCCCCTTAACTTGGCAGAGGGATCTTTAAAAAAAATGGAGCCTTTGACTCGGACCGTCAGTGAGGCCAGCAGGTGGTTTTCATACTGGGCTATCCAGCTCTTCGGTGGCGGTGGCAGGGACATTCAGAAAAGGGCCAGCACAGCAACATGCATAATAATGGCAATACAGTATGGACCACAGGGACTGGACAAAGTGATGGGGTAAAAGGAGGGGGGAGGGTTTAGTTGGCCTGTTAATTGTTTTCCTGCTTAAATTGAGCAGTTGGTGGATACACTTTAAAAAGCAATATTGGCACTGTGGCCCCATTATTTCTGTTCTTAATACTTGGAGCCCTGAACAAGTGTCCCCTTTGTCCCCCCTGTCACCGGGCCTGTTCAGGCGTTACCTATGGAGAAGCTGCGACATGACATCCTAGGACACGATACTGCACCATGCATCACCATTATATTTCAGTGTGCCTTGTCAATATTTAAATCTTGTTCTGTGTGACGTGAGTTGTAAATGGTTGAAAATCTCTGTGCTACAGTATCGTCACCATGTAGTTATAACAACACCGCAAAACCACCAAAAGACGTGTTTTGGTAGAGGGACTGCTGGAGGGGCCCATTGGGGCCCCCAGTTTGCTACCCCACCCCAGTATACCTGTGCTGTAGCCAGTGGAAGAGGCACTATCTTCCCGGTGATCTCTTCGGGAAGATGGTGCCGCACATAGAAAGCAAAGACTCTGGCTGCACTCTCCTGCCCTCGCTCTAAGCAAGGTGATCGGGCCACAAAAGGACCCCTGCCGGACCCCGGCCTGTGGGCCACAAAAGGATGCATTGGGGGCGGCATGCGGCCCATGGGTTTGACACCCCTGCCCTAGAGTATCAAAATTTGTTTCACGGCACCCCTAGGCCAAAGTTTTTTTTATTGAGAAATTCAGAAAAAAATATAAAATTAAGTAAATTGTGTTTATAGCATGTCATCCTCAGGTTCAGTTATGTTGTGAGGGAATGGTTTTGCCAATTTAATAAAGTATAAATAATTTTAATTGGTCCTGGACCACCAAACTATGCTACCAGTGCAAGAACCCCAGTTTGGAAACTACTGCCATAAAATAAACCTTTTTTGTTTTTTTTAAACTACATGTAATACACCTTAGATCTCAGTTCCTAAAAGGTTTTAAACCCTTGCATACAGTAAACTACACATATTTAAAAATCCTACACCGGGCACAAGTGCTCACGGGCCAATTTCATGGCAGTCTCGGATAGGAGGGCATTGTGGATTCACCAAGGGAATGCTGATGCTGACTCCAAGAAGAAAGGGAGTCTCTTCCCTATGAAGGTGAAGCCTTGTTTGGCGACGGCCTAGTTAATTTGATCTCGGCAGCTCCCGCAGGTAAGTCATCCTTCTTGCCCTATGTTCCCTCTCAACGGATGAAGACGCATCATTATCTGACGCAGTCATTTCGGCCCAATAGATATGCAAGAAGTTAAGATTCCCCTTTCTTTGCAGGTAGAGGAAGGAAAAGAGGGAAGAGGTCTGTAGCCTCTTCAAGATCGCAGGAGCAGAGATCGTCCTCTGCTTCTGCCAAATCCACTGCATGACGCTGGGGCTCTCTTGCAGGAGCCCGCACCAGTGGGGGGCACGTCTAAAACTCTTCAGTCAGTTCTAGATTCATTCGGACCTGGACTCGTGGGTTTTACAAATAGTGTCCCAAGGGTACAAACTGGGGTTTCAAGACGTTCCCCCTCACCGATTGTTCAAATCAGCCTTAGTCAGCAGGGAGAAGGTTTTTATTCAAGCCTCTTCGTGGTCCAGAAGCCGGACGGCTCAGTCAGACCAATCTTAAATCTGAAATCCCTTAATTTCTACCTAAAGAAATTCAATTTCAAGATGGAATCTCTCAGGGTAGTGATCTCCAGTCCGGGGGATAAAGGAGATTTCATGGTTTTGGTAGACATAAAGGATGCCTACTTATATGTTCCCATTTAGCCACTGCATCAAGCTACCTGAGGTTTGCAATTCAGGATTGTCATTACCAATTTCAGACGTTGCCGTTTGGTCTGTCCACGGCTCCGAGGATTTTCACCAGGGTGATGGCGGAAATGATGGTCCTCCTTCGCAAGCAAGGAGTCACAATTATCCCGTACTTGGATGATCTCCTGATAAAGGCGAGATCCAGGGACCAGTTGGTGCAAAACATCTACTCTCCCTGACAGTTCTTCAACAACATGGTTGGCTCCTAAACTTGCCAAAATCGCAGTAGGTCCCAATGACGCGGTTGTTGTTTTTGGGAGTGATACTGGACACAGAAGAGGTTTTCTTCTAGTGGAAAGGCTCTGGAGATCCAGAGTCTGGTCAAACAAATTCTGGAACCAGCAAGAGTGTTAATCCATCAAAGCATTCAGTTGCTGGGGAAGATGGTTGCGGCCTACGAGGCCATTCAGTTTGGCAGGTTCCATGCCAGAGTGTTCCAGTGGGACCTGTTGGACAAGTGGTCCGGATCCCACCTACACATGCACCGGAGGATAATCCTGTCTTCCAAGACCAGAATCTCACTCCATTGGTGGCTGCACAGTTCTCACCACCTAGAGGGGCGATGGTTCAGGATCCAGGACGGGATCCTAGGGACCACGGATGCAACCCTCCGAGGCTGGAGAGCAGTCACACAGAGGGAAAACATCCAAGGAAGATGGTCAAGTCTTCCTTGGATGTTTTCATCTCCACATAAATGTTCTGGAGTTAAGGGCCATTTAATAACTGCAGACACAGTACGCACTGGGACGGGTGCCCAGCATCCTCTACGGACTAAGAGAAAAGGATTTACCGGTAGGTATTAAAATCCTATTTTCTCTAACGTCCTAGAGGATGCTGGGGACTCCGTAAGGACCATGGGGATAGACGGGCTCCGCAGGAGACATGGGCACTTTAAGAAAGACTTTAGTTCTGGGTGTGCACTGGCTCCTCCCTCTATGCCCCTCCTCCAGACCTCAGTTTGATACTGTACCCAGTGGAGACTGGGTGCTTTTCAGGAGCTCTCCTGAGCTTTCTGACAGAAAGTATTTTGTTAGGTTTTTAATTTTCAGGGAGCACTGCTGGCAACAGACTCCCTCATCGAGGGACTGAGGGGAGAGAAGCAGTCCTACTATCTGAGTTGCAAGGTCCTGCTTCTTAGGCTACTGGACACCATTAGCTCCAGTGGGATTGGTACGTAGGATCTCACCCTCGCCGTCCGTCCCAGAGCCGCGCCGCCGTCCCCCTCGCAGAGCCGGAAGATAGAAGCCGGGTGAGTATGAGAAGAAAAGAAGACTTCAGAGGCGGCAGAAGACTTCATGATCTTCACTGAGGTAACGCACAGCACTGCAGCTGTGCGCCTTTGCTCCCATACACCTCACATACTCCGGTCACTGTAAGGGTGCAGGGCGCAGGGGGGGCGCCCTGGGCAGCAATATAAACCTCTTTCGCAAAAATATAACATATATACAGCTGGGCACTTTATATATGTATAAGCCCCCACCAATTTTACAGTTTAAGCGGGACAGAAGCCCGCCTCCGAGGGGGCGGGGCTTCTCCCTCAGCACTCACCAGCGCCATTTTTTCTCCACAGCACCGCTGAGAGGAAGCTCCCCGGACTCTACCCTGCTTATACCACGTTAGACAAGAGGGTTGAAAAGAGGGGGGGGGGGCACATAATTCGCAAATTACATACAGCAGCACTACTGGGCAAACATTAAGTTACTGTTTTAGTCCTGGGTTATATAGCGCTGGGGGGTGTGCTGACATACTCTCTCTCTGTCTCTCCAAAGGGCCTTGTGGGGAAACTGTCTTCAGAAAAAGCATTCCCTGTGTGTGTAGTGTGTCGGTACACGTGTGTCGACATGTCTGAGGAAGAAGGCTATATTAGAGAGGAGCGGGAGCAAATGAATGTGGTGTCTCCGCCGACAGCTGATTGGATGGATATGTGGAATGTTTTAAATGCTAGTGTAAACTCATTGCACAAAAGATTAGACAAGGCAGAAGCTTTGGGACAGTCAGGATTTAAACCCATGCCTGATCCTATGTTGCAGGGACTGTCAGGGTCTCATAAGCGCCCACTATCCCAGATTGTTGACACAGATACCGACACGGATTCTGACTCCAGTGTCGATTACGATGATGCAAAGTTACAGCCAAAATTGGCAAAATCCATTCGATTTATGATTATGGCAATAAAAGATGTTTTGCACATCACAGAGGAACCCCCTGTCGCTGACAAGAGGGTACATATGTACAAGGGAAAGAAGCCTGAGGTAACCTTTCCCCCCTCACACGAGCTGAACGAGTTATGTGAAAAAGCTTGGGAATCTCCAGATAAAAGACTGCAGATTTCCAAAAGGATTCTTATGGCGTATCCTTTCCCATCAACGGATAGGTTACGATGGGAATCCTCCCCTAGGGTGGACAAAGCATTAACACGCTTATCCAAGAAGGTAGCCCTCCCGTCCCAGGATACGGCTACCCTCAAAGAGTGTGCTGACCGCAAACAGGAGATTACCCTGAAGTCCATTTATACACATTCAGGTACCTTACTCAGACCGGCAATTGCGTCGGCCTGGGTGTGTAGTGCTGTAGCGGCATGGACAAATACCTTATCTGAGGGGATGGATAGCCTAGACAAGGATACTATTTTATTGACCCTGGGGCATATAAGAGATGCTGTCCTATATATGTGTGTATGCAAACTACAGGTGGTGCTGCAGGGCCCACACCCTTTTACTTGTCTTGTAGAGCAGCTCTGAAGCTGTTACAGTGCCCAGCTGCTGCAAGAAATCAGCTTGAATGCTTCAGGGGCTTGGGCATGGCCAACATGAGCCCCACACCGAAGGAGGGTGGGGGTGTTTAATGCAAACTTGGGGTTATCCAAGCGCCGCAAAAGGCCGCCATGCCCTGCATGCCCCTTTTCTCTTTTCATATACAGATGAGGGTTCCAGCCAACTTTGGCCCACTGCTTGGATGACATCACCGTATGCAAATCCGTCTGCTGCAGAACTTCCCCCAGGAATGCTTGCAATAGTTGTTGCATATGGTTTAATGTCTGAGGGTGCTTCAGTATTAGGCAGCCTTCTGCCCTCCCATGTTCATCTGAAAAGATGTGGTCTCCCTGCAGTTGTTGTCCCCAGACGAGAGTTCCCTTGTGCTTCCTCAGTTAAATCTCCTTAACTTGACGGGGGTGTGCCCGAGCAGCCGCCCTCCCCAGCCCTATCCCAACACATACTTATCTTGCATATGAGATCTCTTGATCATGAAGATAGTTCTCACAGGTTGAGGTTCATTCTGGCCCCGCTCCCCGCTGGAGATCGCTGATGGGGACAGCAGCGGGGCTTCAGCAGAAGGGTGAGTACGTGTGGCCAGAGACCTCCCTTCCCATGTGCAGGCCTGCAGAGTCTGCCGCGCAGGATGGGGCATGTGGCACTCTCCCTCCCAGGGGCTCTTCCAGATGTAGCTCCTCAGCAGTATTTTTCCCGGGCTGCGCGGCGCTCTCCCCGACTGGCATCCGCCCTGGAACACTGCCTTCCTCAACGCAACATCAGCAGGGGGCCCTGGCCTCATCACCATCCCAGGTCTTTCTCATGTATGTATCATGTATGTGTGTGTGATATATGTATGAATCATATATGTTTGTGATATATATATATATATATTCCATAGACAAAAAACCTTACGGTTTCACATGTCCCATTAAGGCTTCTTAGACATGATCGAAATTTCAGAAACCTGTTGTAACTCTTCCACTCAAACTCCAAAAAGCAATGAAATTCCGATCATTAAGGCTGACGCCTTAATGGACGTGTTCCTTGCGCAATACAGATATGGTATGCCATCACAGCCTGTGGGTAAGTGCAGATTCAGCACTCTCACAGAGTGAGATTGCTGTCACTCACACAATGGTGGAGCTGCTAATTCACAGATTTGTGTGCTCATTGGAATACACACATGCAGTCTATGCAACTGAAGGTCTGAGCAGTTTTGTGGTGCTCCCATCCCACACAGTGCCCACAACCATCCCATTCAGTCAACACAACAAAGCCACCTTGTTACAACATCCTTCTAACTCCATACATCCATCTCACTTAGTATACACATTTAGCTCCCTCAAACATCTTGGTTAATTGCTAAACTATAATACCCCATCTACGGTCTATGCATCTACACTTACTTCCCCTATACACCCCCATGCTGCCCGGTCTTCCCCAATCCCTACTGCTGTGTTCTCCCATCTGTGCTAGTCTGTACTAACTTATCTGTACCATCTGTCTTTCCCCACCTGTGCATTGTCTGTACCACCGTTTCCTTCTCTCTGTGCTGCTCAGTGTTTCCATCTTCAACGTCACTCTGCCTCCTCCAGTACATGGCACACTGTCTTCTCTCCCATCTGCACCAGTTTTCTACCCATCCATGCCAGTGTTTTCAACCCATCTGCACCATTTCCCCCATCTGCACCGCTCTGTCTCCCTTCCCATACTTGCTGCTTAATCTACCCCCTATCCACACCACTCTTACCCTATTCATGTAGCTGACATCCTGAAGGTAAATTTAGTGGATCCTGCGCTCTTGGCAGGGGGATAACCGCCACAGCCCACCCCCCAGTGGTCCGGAAACGCCTCCGTTGTGCAGACCATGCCCTGCCAATGGCATTCTAACGCTGTTTGCACGCCCCCCTCCTTCCCCGCAACCACCTCTGCCTATCAATCAGGCAGGGTGATAGCATCTCACTGGGCTCCTGGGGTACGCACGCGCAGTGCGGCCATTGCACGTGCGCACCTCACAAACTAATTCAGACTGCAATCGCTGCTGCTGCTGCGGTCTGAATTACCCCGTGTTTCTCTGTCCCCCCCATTAGTGCTGCTTAGTGTTCCCTCTATCCACACACTTCTGTTCCCCCATCCACACCGCTCTCCTCCCTCCAATCAACAACACTCTTACCTCATCTGAGCAGCGTTGTCTTCCGCTCAGACCTTCAGTTGCATAGACTGCATGTGTGTATTCCAATGAGCACACAAATCTGTGAATTAGCAGCTCCACCATTGTGTGAGTGACAGCAATCTCACTCTGTGAGAGTGCTGAATCTGCACTTACCCACAGGCTGTGATGGCATACCATATCTGTATTGCGCAAGGAACTCGTCCATTAAGGCGTCAGCCTTAATGATCGGAATTTCATTGCTTTTTGGAGTTTGAGTGGAAGAGTTACAACAGGCTTCTGAAATTTCGATCATGTCTAAGAAGCCTTAATGGGACATGTGAAACCGTAAGGTTTTTTGTCTATGGAATTTCATCGCTTTTTTTACATTTATTTTTTTTATTCAGAAATGTAAAATTTCACTGTAAGAATAAACATTTGATTTTTTAAATGTTTAATGAAAATGTTCGTATAACATCACTGTTCTGTGCAAAATTATTTTATTAACCAAACCAAATTGTTTAAGGTCCGTACACACTTAACGATTTAATGAGCGACGTCGCTCATTTTATCGTTAAGTGTGTATGCAGCCAGCGACAAACGATGCGCGGCCCCGCGGGTCGGCAACAATCTTCGCTGTCGGTAGGGCATGCAGGAAGGATGTGGACTGTCGTCCACGACCTTCATGCAGGGCTGGCGGGGGAGTGACGTCACTGAGCGATATGAGCGGTCATATCGCTCAGTGTGTACAGTCGGCCGCCGGCCGGCCCGGGAGGGGAAACATTAGACGATGTAGCTCACAGAGCGACATCGTTTAATGTGTACGGGCCTTTAGACTTTGGTCAAAATATTTTGCTGCCTTTGCAGCTGATGCAGGGAGGGGGGTAGGCGGCAGCAGCCTGTAACTGAGGCTGGAGGTAGGCGTGAAATGCATTGCTTGTACGTGTGAGTGCGTGGTGTCAGGTGCTGCGCGTGTATATGTGTGTGTGTGTCAGGTGCTGCCTGGGTATGTGTGTGTCAGCTCCTGTGTGTATGTGTGTGTCAGGTGCTGCGTGTATATATGAGTGTGTCTGATGGTGCGTATGTATGCGTCAGCTGCCGCACGTGTGTGTGTGTGTGTGTGTGTCAGGTGTGGCGGGTGTATATGTGTGTGAGTATCAGGTGCTCCGCGTGTGTACAAGTGTATGTCTGGTGCTGTGCATGAATACGTATGTCTGTGTCAGGTGATGCGCGTGTACATGAGTGTGCGTCAGGTGCTGCGCGTGTACATGAGTGTGCATTAAGTGCTGCGCGTGTACATGAGTGTGCGTCAGGTGCTGCGTGTGTACATGAGTGTGCGTCAGGTGCTGCGCGTGTACATGTGTGTGCGTCAGGTGCTGCGCGTGTACATGTGTGTGTGAGTAAGGCACTGCGTGTGTATGTGTGTGTCTGATGGTGTGCGTGTATATGTATGTGTCAGGTGCTGCGTGTATATGCATGTGTCAAGTGCTGCGTGTATATGCATGTGTCAGGTGCTGCGTGTATATGCATGTGTCAGGTGCTGCGTGTATATGCATGTGTCAGGTGCTGCGTGTATATGCATGTGTCAGGTGCTGCGTGTATATGCATGTGTCAGGTGCTGCGTGTATATGCATGTGTCAGGTGCTGCATGTTTATTTTATTGTGTCTGATGGTACGTGTGTGTGTCAGGTGCCGCACTTGTATATGTGTGTGTGTCAGGTGTTGCGCGTGTATGTGTGGGTCAGGTGCTGCATGTTTATTTTATTGTGTCTGATGCTACGTGTGTGTGTGTGTGTGTCAGGTGCCGCACGTGTATGTGTGTGTGTCAGGTGTTGCGCGTGTATGTGTGGGTCAGGTGCTGCATGTTTATTTTATTGTGTCTGATGCTACGTGTGTGTGTGTCAGGTGCCGCACGTGTATGTGTGTGTGTCAGGTGTTGCGCGTGTATGTGTGTGTCAGGTGCCGCGCGTGTATGTGTGTGTCAGGTGCCGTTCCCCTTCTTCCCATCCCAGCTCTCTCTGTAGAATACAGCTCTGCACCCAGAGAGAGGGAAAGACTAGGGGGCTGATCACTGCACTGCTCACTTTTTGGTCATGAGTTTGGCCTCCTGTTTCTTCCAGTGCTGTGTTCCTGCAGCCTAGCCCTCCCTGTTGTGCCAGAGAATCAGCCCTTCCTTCCCCTGACAGAGAGAGAGAGCCCGAGGCAGAGACACTCTTCCCGTAGCTGGCCTACCCCCAGTACTTCAGCACTGGCCATGCGGCAGTCAACAAAGGAGACCAGCAGGGGGTTCTGGCAGCATCAGCTGTGGCCGCAGCTGGATCGGGGAGGCCTGCAGTGTCTGAGGTGGGCAACACTTCCTCCACCGCTGTCACCTTCCCCTGCCGGAGAGAAAGCCAGAGACATACCCTTCCCGCAGCTGGGATACCCCTAGTACCTCAGCGCTGGACAGGCAGAAGTCTATGGAGGGGACCGGCAGGGGTTTCGGGCCGCAGCAGTAGCAGCGGCCGCAGTCAGATCAGGGAGGCCTGCAGGGTCAGAACTGGGCAGCACTTCCACCAACACTGTCACCTCTGTGCTGGGCATGTACACCAGTCCGTACGGACGGAGGTGTCCACAACAGGCAGCAGTATAATGAGTCAGACAAACTCATTACACGCTGCCCACTGCTGCGCCGCATGCCCTCGATGGAGGAAGCCTAGATGCGGTCCCCAGCGGCAGCGAGGGAGAAGGGTGATCACATCACCCTTCAACCCGGCACCTCACAATCAGCTGGGGATCTGCAGTAGCTTCATCTCTCTCTTCCTCTCCCTCTCTGACAGCACAGCAGCCCCTCTGGGTCCCATGTAGCTCTGCCCCCCTGCTCACAGTTCACTCGGCCTCTCCTGATTAAAAAGAAAATAAGAGCCTGACCTGCTGCTCAGATGCGAGGAGGGGACGGGCGGTAGGTCCTCTGTGAGTACACTACACAGTCAAAATTAACTCTGACTCCTCACAACAGTGTGGACTGCAGGCGACGTCAGATGCCAATTTGGGTGTGCTTGCCGCACTACCTGCCCATCAAGCCCAACGTGGCATTTTGTATTAGGAACCCTATAACAGCATTCCGACATCCCTCCCTATACACTGCCGCTCTCATACATCCGTACACCGCCACTCTCATACATCCGCACACTGCCGCTCTCACACAACTGTACACTGTTGCTCTCATACATCCATACACTGCCGCTCTCATACATCCGTACAACCCCGCTCTCATACATCCGTACAACCCCGCTCTCATACATCCGTACAACCCCGCACTCTTACAGCCGCACTCTTACAGCCGTACTCTTACAGCCGCATACTGCCGCACTCTTACAGCAGCACACCGCCGCACGCATACAGCCGCACACCATCGCACTCATACAGCCGCACACCGACGCAGTTATACAGCCATACATTGCCGCTCTCATACATCCGCACACTGCCGCTCTCATACATCCGCACACTGCCGCTCACATCTATACATACATAGCCTCCATACATCTACACATCCAATCCCCACGCAAGGGAACACTGAAATCACTATCACTTTTCCCCGGGGTGTGACCACAGCCAGCCACTACTCCGGCCACCTTCTTGTGACACCAAAATGCATCTTACCTATCATCAGGGTGGTGCTGCTGCTGGGGGCAGGTTGCTGCCTCAGTCTCCTAGTTGGTGCTGCGATTGGAGGGGGTACTGCTTCCCTGTGCTGCCACTGTCTCCCGGATCATCGTGCCGCTGGCTGAATTGCAGCTTGACGCTACTGCTGCCGGGAGTAACAGCTTCCTGACTGTTGTTGCTGGTGGCTGCCTACTGCTCATTGCCGCCGGAACACTGACCGGCTCGGTAGTGATGCTGGCGGAGGAGTAGTGGCGGTGGGGTGGTGCCTGCTCCCTTCCCTCGAGCATGCCGCAGTGTAAAAAAAAAATAATAGAGAGCATACCAGGGTGAGTCTGTATGGATCACAGTGATTACACGGGGCACAGCATAAGGACACCTTGCTGTGAGGGGCTCTGCCCACACAGATTGCTGCACCCTCTCTGATGTCAGCCGCTGCCCTCTCGTTCTCTGGGCGGCCAGTTCCAGTGTGAGGTAGGAGAGGAAGAGAACACACAGGTGTTAGGCGCCGTGGTCCGCGATGTCCTCGCGGCCCGGCGCCTAGCAACTAGGGACGCCGAGCGTGCTAGCCGCCGGCTCCCTAGCAACGCTAGGACGCCGGGCGCGCTGAGCCGCCTGGACCCTAGCAACGGGGACGCCACGGACGGACTGCGCTCCCCTTGCAGGGTCAATCAAGTGAACTACACACACACACACACACTTGTCTTCTGGTCGTGCAGCAAGGCAGCTGCACGGCATTGTGCTAATCAGGCTCTGAACTTCTGATTGAAGGACTCCCTGCTAAATACCTTCTCAGTGCTTCACACAGACGCCGGTAATAGCTTCCTGCATGCTGCTTTGGTTTGCTGACGTCTGTTCCAGTTCTGCTGTGTCCGGTCATTCCTGTCCTCAGAGTTCCTGAATCTTAGTGTTGTCATCTCTTCCCAAGGAGTCTTCCAGTCCTCATTTACCCGCAACAGTCGCTAGAGGATCTCGTGTGGTTTTCGTGAGTGGCGGCTCTGCCGCGTGCTGCGGCCTAGGCCGCTTTATTTTGTATTCTGTGTTGGTGCATTTGCGGAGGTTTACGCTCCCACACTCCTCTCCGGAACTCGCCGGTGCCGGGTAGAAGAGTGGACAAGTGGGTATTTTGGTTGTCCTTTTCCCTGGCGGTTTTCCGCACATACTCTAGTTTAAAGTTAGTTTTGAGCCCCTGGCTTTGTTGTTTAGTAGAGGGCCCCTTGTTATCACCCTGTCTCGGATTTCTCTTTGTCTCCCATTAAGACCTGAGGGGGCATCGGAGTTGGGCAGACGTAATCCGCCCTTCAAACGCGGCTGCCATGGGCCCAAGCAACCATAGTCTCGCAAGAGATTTCTGACAGCACGGACGAGACAACGGAGATAGGGCGCCAGGGGATATTCCCGTTCCCACTCCGTTTCCAAGCATTACGTTCCAGTACTCAGGTCCTTGCTGTAAGATATCCCCAGACCAGAGTATTGGAATCATAACAGGAGAGCAGCCCTGATATATAACAGAGGTGGAAGTTCTATAGGCAGCAGAGACGGAGACCAGCCAGCCAGTCTCCCAGTGCCCTGATCACTACACGCCGCCAGCACAGCATTACAGGAGGGTCCTATAGTGCTGCCCTGAGCTAACAGGTGTGTGCACCAGTGTGCTGCGCCCTGGTGTCTCTGAGAGGGGTGAGGTCACCGTGCCGCTTTAGTATATGGCTTTTCCTTAGTACTGTAAGTTACAGCCCTGCACTAGTAGTGGCAACTCTGCCCTATGTGAACCTGTGAGGTTATTTTCCTATTTACAGAATAACCGGGGAGAAGGCGGCCATATTGCGGCTCTCAAGAGAAGGCACTCTAGTACACCCCCTGCTGGCGGCCACTGCGCAGGCGCAACAAATTGAAATGCCCGATCTCTATAATGGGGCATATTTCTCTTAATTAAAAAAAACCTGTAACTTTCTGAAAAACCACAACCCCAAAAGGCACTTCACAGGGACATGCTCTATCTAATAAAACAAACCCCAAGTCATATATATATATATATATAATAAGATTTTACTCACCGGTAAATCTATTTCTCGTAGTCCGTAGTGGATGCTGGGACTCCGTAAGGACCATGGGGAATAGCGGCTCCGCAGGAGACTTGGCACAACTAAAGAGAGCTTTAGGACTACCTGGTGTGCACTGGCTCCTCCCCCTATGACCCTCCTCCAGACCTCAGTTAGGATACTGTGCCCGGAAGAGCTGACACTAAGGAAGGATTTTGAATCCCGGGTAAGACTCATACCAGCCACACCAATCACACCGTACAACTCGTGATATTATACCCAGTTAACAGTATGACAACAACGGAGCCTCTGCACAGATGGCTCTCAACAATAACCCTTTTGTTAACAATAACTATGTACAAGTACTTGGGATGGGCGCCCAGCATCCACTACGGACTACGAGAAATAGATTTACCGGTGAGTAAAATCTTATTTTCTCTGACGTCCTAAGTGGATGCTGGGACTCCGTAAGGACCATGGGGATTATATCAAAGCTCCCAAACGGGAGGGAGAGTGCGGATGACTCTGCAGCACCGAATGAGCGAACTCTAGGTCCTCCTCAGCCAGGGTGTCAAACTTGTAAAATCTTGCAAATGTGTTTGACCCCGACCAAGTAGCAGCTCGGCAAAGTTGTAAAGCAGAGACCCCTCGGGCAGCCGCCCAAGAAGAGCCCACCTTCCTCGTGGAATGGGCTTTTACTGATCTAGAATGCGGCAGTCCCGCCGCAGAATGACAGTCCTGTACCACAAATCTGAGGTACTCCTGGTGAGGAGAGTAAATGGGGACATGCAGGTAAGCATCCTTGATGTCCAGTGATACCATGTAATCCCCTTCCTCCAGGCTTGAGATAACCGCCCTGAGCGATTCCATCTTGAACTTGAACCGTTTTATATACGTGTTCAAAGATTTAAAATTTAAAATGGGTCTCACCGAACCGTCCGGTTTCGGTACCACAAACATTGTGGAATAGTAACCCCTTCCTTGTTGAAGGAGGGGTACCTTGACTATCACCTGCTGCAAATACAGCTTGTGAATTTGCCTCTATCACAGCCTCCCTGTCCAAGGGAGATGTTGGCAAGGCAGATTTTAGGAAACGGCGAGGGGGAGACGTCTCGAATTCCAGCTTGAATCCCTGAGACACTACTTGTAGAATCCAGGGATCCACCTGTGAGCAAGCCCACTGATTGCTGAAGCACTTGAGACGGGCCCCCACCGCACCTGGCTCCACCAGTGGAGCCCCAGCGTCATGCTGTGGACTTAGCGGAAGCGGGGGAGGACTTTTGTTCCTGGGAACTGGCTGTATATATATATATATATATATATATATGCACACACACTCATGTATATACATGTATACACAAATACACGTATGTACATGTTTATGTATGTATAATACACTGAGTACATTATATTTATGAATTAATTGCTTCCCGATTCTGCAGCAGCATCATCAGCACCATCAGTGTTACTCACAGTCACTTCACACTGACTGCTGCACAACACATCACTTAATTTCCGGGCCGCCCGCCACCTGGTGAAGAGACATGGGAGATGAAGGACCAGCAGTGCCACGTTGAGCGGAAGTATTGTGAATTAGTTACCCACACACTCCTTGTGACACCTGCTCCCCGTCTGCCCTCCCACCCGCCGCCTGCCATCCGGAACCCGCACTGACAAGTAAGTCTCAGCAGAATGTGTCTGCCGGCGGCTCCCAGTCCCCCCTAGAGGAACACTGCTAGTGGTGTGGCAGCCGCGGCACACTAGGACTGAGAGACCGCAGCGGGAGGAAAGCACGGGTGGGCGGGAGGAGAGCATAGGCGGACATCACCACGTCACATTGCAAGGTGACACCAGTCCCCCCAGTGAGGCCGCCGACGAATGCACTCAGCATAGTATTAGCAGCAGGCAGAGGGGGGGCGGGCGCAGCGGTGGTGGGAGGTACGGAAATGAGCTACAGGCTAGGCTCCACCGATCACACACTCAGCGATCACTGTGCCACAGCAAGCGTGGCGTGCAGTGGTGCTGGACATTAGGGAGTGCCTGTGCGCACCAGGCACCCCCTGTACGCACGCCTATGCGCTACCACCCCCCATATGCCACACTACATCACTATGCTATAGCCCTCCCATATGCTGCACTTCATAGTTACACTATACCCCCCATACAACATACTACATCACCACACTACACTACTCACAATAAAATTAAAACATCCCAGTTCCTCATTCTTAATGAGCTCACGTGAGTTCTCTCCCCAACGGAGCTCCAGACCAAGTAACAATGAAGACACCAGCAGCGTGTAGGGGGCAGGCCTGGTCCACTTGTCAGGAGAGAGCAGTCACTGGAGGGTAAGAAGGGGGCGGGGCCTAGTCCTACAGACGGGAGAGAGCACAGACAGGAGAGAGCAAGGTACAGGGGTAGAAGGGGACGGCTGATGTGAAGAAGGGGGCGGGGCCTATTCTTGCATCCTTTCAAAATTCGACTTTTTAAAATTCGACATTTGACAAATTCGACTTTTCTGCAATGGTACAAATGCGGCAATTCAACAAAAGTATATTCAATTGAAGTTTGTAAATTCGACAACAGTGCTTTTAAACAGTAAATTCGTCATTTTCAATCCGCCACACTTTGCAGGCGGAATCTAATAAAAAATAATATTTTTTTGGGGTAATAGCATATCTATTTATATTAGAAGGGATTAGGTACTTGGTTTGTCTTTTTTGGAGGCACAAGTATTATTTATATATTTTTTAAAAGATTATTATTATTATTATTATTATTATTATTATTTTTTAAATGGAATGTGAAAAACCCGGAAAAGAAAAATTGCGTGGGGTCCCCCCTCCAAAGCATACCCAGCCTCGGGCTCTTCGAGCCGGTCCTGGTTCTAAAAATCCGGGGGAAAAACGGACAGGGGATCCCCCGTATTTTTAAAACCAGCTCCGGGCTCTGCGCCTGGTGCTGGTGCAAAAAATACGGGGGACAAAAAGAGTAGGGTCCCCCATTATTTTTACACCAGCATCGGGCTCCACTAGCTGGACAGATAATGCCACAGCCGGGGGTCACTTTTATACAGTGCCCTGCGGCCGTGGCATTAAATATCCAACTAGTCACCCCTGGCCGGGGTACCCTGGGGGAGTGGGGACCCCTTCAATCAAGGGCCCCCCCCCCCAGCCACCCAAGGGCCAGGGGTGAAGCCCGAGGCTGTCCCCCCCATCCAAGGGCTGCGGATGGGAGGCTGATAGCCTTGAGAAAATTGAAAGAATATTGTTTTTTCCAGTAGTACTACAAGTCCCAGCAAGCCTCCCCCGCAATCTGGTACTTTGAGAACCACAAGTACCAGCATGCGGGAGAAAAATGGGCCCGCTGGTACCTGTAGTTCTACTGGGGAAAAAATACCCAAATAAAAACAGGACACAGACACCGTGAAAGTATAACTTTATTTCACACCTGCCGACACACACATACTTACCTATGTTGACACGAAGCAGTCGGTCCTCTTCTCCAAGTAGAATCCACGGGTACCTGAAAATAAAAGATAATTATACTCACCTGATCCAGGTTCCAGATTAACTCCACGTACTTGGCAAAACAACAAACCGAACACCCGGACCAGACGGACTGAAAGGGGTCCCATGTTTACACATGGGACCCCTTTCCACGAATGCAGACATCCGAATCTCGCGGGAATCCGACAGCGGGATGATGACGTTCGGGCGCGCTCGGGTTAGCCGAGCAAGGCGGGAAGGTTCGAACCTGCCTCGGACCCATGTAAAATGGGTGAAGTTCGGGGGGTCCGGATTCCGACGAACCGAACCCACTCATCACTAGTATGTACGTGTGTGTCAGGTGCCGTGCGCGTACGTACGTGTGTGTCAGGTGTCGTGCATGTACGTGTGTGTGTGTGTGTGTGTCAGGTGGCGCGTACCTACATGTGTGTATGTCAGGTGCTGTGCATGTGTGTACGTACACGCGTGTATGTGTCAGGTGCCGCGCGTGTACGTGTGTGTGTGTGTGTGTGTGCCAGTGAGCCACGCGTGTACATGCGTGAGGGTGTCAGGAGCCGCGCGTATACGTACATACGTGTAGGTTTCAGGTGCCGCGCGTATACATACGTGTGTGTGTCAGGAGCCGAGCGCGTACGTACATGTGTGTGTGTCAGGAGCAACGCGCGTGTGTGTCAGGAGCCACACGTGTGCATACGTGTGTGTGTCAGGTGCCACACATGTACGTACGTACGTACGTACGTACGTACGTACGTGTGTGTGTATGTCAGGTGCCGCGCGTGTACGTGTGTGTGTCAAGTGCCGTGTGTGTACGTACGTATGTGTGTGCCTGGAGCCGCGCGTGTACATACATGTGTGTGTGTGTGTCTCAGGTGCTGTACGTGTATGTGTGTGTCTCAGGTGCTGCACGTGTATATGTGTGTATTTCAGGTGCTGCATTTGTATGCGTCAGCTGCCACGTGGGTGTCAGGTGTTGAGCGTGTATGTGTTTGTGTCAGCTGTCGCATCTGTATGTGTGTGACTGTCAGGTGCTGCGCGTGTATGTGTGTGTCAGGTGCTGTTCATGTATGTGGGAGTGGCAGGTGCTGCATGTGTATATATGTGTGAGTGGCAGGTGCTGCGTGTGTATACGAGTGTGTGTGAGGTGCTGCGAGTGTATGTGTGTGTTAGGTGCTCTGAGTGTATATGATTGTGTGTCAGGTGCTGTGCGTGTGTGCGTTAAATGCCACATGTATATATGTGTGTCAGGTGCTGCGTGTGTGTGTGTGTGTGTCAGGTGCTGCATGTTTGTATGTGTGTGTGTGTGTGTGTGTGTGTCAGGTGCTGCATGTCTGTATGTGTGTGTGTCAGGCGCTGCATGTCTGTGTGTGTGTGTGTGTGTGTGTCAGGTGCTGCATGTCTGTATATGTGTGTGGGTGTGTCAGGTGATGCATGTCTGTGTGTGTGGGTGTGTCAGGTGATGCATGTGTGTGTGTGTGGGTGTGTCAGGTGCTGCATGTCTGTGTGTGTGTGGGTGTGTGTGGGTGTGTGTGTGTCTGTCAGGTGCTGCATGTGTGTGTCAGGTGCTGCATGTCTGTGTGTGTGTGTGTGTCAGGCGCTGTATGTCTGCGTGTGTGTGTCAGGCGCTGCATATCTGTGTCAGGTGCTGTGTGTGTGTGTGTGTGTGTGTGTGCGTGTGTGTCAGGCGCTGCGTGTCTGCGTGTGTGTCAGGTGCTGCGTGTCTGCGTGTGTCAGGCGCTGCGTGTCTGCGTGTGTGTCAGGCGCTGCGTGTCTGCGTGTGTGTCAGGCGCTGCGTGTCTGCGTGTGTGTCAGGCGCTGCGTGTCTGCGTGTGTGTCAGGCGCTGCGTGTCTGCGTGTGTGTCAGGCGCTGCGTGTGTGTCAGGCGCTGCGTGTCTGCGTGTGTGTCAGGCGCTGCGTGTCTGCGTGTGTGTCAGGCGCTGCGTGCCTGCGTGTGTGTCAGGCGCTGCGTGTGTGTCAGGCGCTGCGTGTGTGTCAGGCGCTGCGTGTGTGTCAGGCGCTGCGTGTCTGCGTGTGTGTCAGGCGCTGCGTGTCTGCGTGTGTGTCAGGCGCTGCGTGTCTGCGTGTGTGTCAGGCGCTGCGTGTCTGCGTGTGTGTCAGGCGCTGCGTGTCTGCGTGTTTGTGTGTCAGGTGCTGCGTGTGTGTGTCAGGTGCTGCGTGTGTGTGTCAGGTGCTGCGTGTGTGTGTGTCAGATGCTGCGTGTCTGCGTGTGTGTCAGGTGCTGCGTGTGAGTATGTCAGGTGCTGCGTGTGTCAGGAGCATGTGAGTGTCAGGTGCGTGTGTGTGTCAGGCGCTGCGTGTGTCAGGCGCTGCGTGTGTCAGGCGCTGCGTGTGCGTGTGTGTCAGGCGCTGCCTGTGCGTCAGGCGCTGCGTGTCTGTGTGTGTCAGGCGCTGCGTGTCTGTGTGTGTCAGGCGCTGCGTGTCTGTGTGTGTCAGGCGCTGCGTGTCTGTGTGTGTCAGGCGCTGCTTGTGTGCCAGGCGCTGCCTGTGCGTGTGTGCCAGGCGCTGCCTGTGCGTGTGTGCCAGGCGCTGCCTGTGCGTGTGTGTCAGGCGCCGCGTGTGCGTCAGGCGCCGCGTGTGCTTCAGGCGCCGCGTGTGCGCCAGGCGCCGCGTGTCTATGTGCGTCAGGCGCCGCGTGTGAGTGTGTGCGTGTGTGTCAGGTCCGTGTGAGTGTCAGGTGCTGCGTCTGTGTGTGCGTGTGTCAGGTGCTGCGTGTGTGTCAGGTGCTGCGTGTGAGTGTATGCGCGTGTGTCAGGTCCGTGTTAGTGTCAGGTGCTGTGTGTGTGTGTCAGGTGCTGTGTGTGTGCGTGTGTGTCAGGTGCTGTGTGTGTGTGTGTGTGTGTCAGGTGCTGTGTGTGTGCGTGTGTGTCAGGCGCTGCATATGCGTATGCGTGTCAGGCGTTGCATGTCTGTGTGTGTCAGGCGCTGTGTGTCTGGGGGGGGTGGCCGGACACACAGCAGAGAGGGGGGGGTGGCTGGACACACAGCAGAGAGGGGAGGGTGACCGGACACACGGCAGGGAGGGGAGGGGGTAGGGGGTGGCCGAACACAGCAGGAAGAGGGGGGAGTTGCCGAACACACAGAGGGAGGGGAGGGGATGGTGGCCAGACAAACAGCAGGGGAGGGGAGGGGGGGGAGGGGAGGCCGGACACACAGCAGGTGAGGGGGGGGGGCTGGACACACAGCAGGGAGGGGGGGTAGGCAGGACACACAGCAGGGGAGGGGAGGGTGGCCGGACAAACAGCAGGGGGGGGGGGTAGGCCGGACACACAGCAGGGGAGGGGGGGTGGCTGGACACACAGCAGGTGAGTTGGGGGGGGCTGGACACACAGCAGGTGAGGGGGGGGGCTGGACACAGCAGGTGAGGGGGGGGGCTGGACACAGCAGGTGAGGGGGGGGGCTGGACACACAGCAGGTGAGGGGGGGGGGCTGGACACACAGCAGGTGAGGGGGGGGGGCTGGACACACAGCAGGTGAGGGGGGGGGGCTGGACACACAGCAGGTGAGGGGGGGGGGCTGGACACACAGCAGGTGAGGGGGGGGCTGGACACGCAGCAGGTGAGGGGGGGGGGGCTGGACACGCAGCAGGTGAGGGGGGGGGGCTGGACACGCAGCAGGTGAGGGGGGGGGCTGGACACGCAGCAGGTGAGGGGGGGGGTAGGCCGGACACACAGCAGGGGAGGGGAGGGTGGCCAGACACACAGCAGGGGAGGGGAGGGTGGCCGGACACACAGCAGGGGAGGGGAGGGTGGCCGGACACACAGCAGGGGAGGGGAGGGTGGCCGGACACACAGCAGGGGAGGGGAGGGTGGCCGGACAAACAGCAGGGAGGGGGGGGTAGGCCGGACACACAGCAGGGGAGGAGGGGGGGGCTGGACACACAGCAGGTGAGGGGGGGGGTAGGCCGGACACACAGCAGGGAGGGGGGGGGGGGGGTAGGCCGCCGGACACACAGCAGGGGAGGGGAGGGTGGCCGGACAAACAGCAGGGAGGGGGGGGTAGGCCGGACACACAGCAGGTGAGGGGGGGGGGGTCTGGACACACAGCAGGGAGGGGGGGGGTAGGCCGGACAAACAGCAGGGAGGGGGGGGGGTAGGCCAGACGCACAGCAGGTGAGGGGGGGGGGGTGGCTGGACACACAGCAGGGAGGGGGGGTAGGCCAGACGCACAGCAGGTGAGGGGGGGGTGGCTGGACACACAGCAGGGAGGGGGGGAGGTAGGCCAGACGCACAGCAGGTGAGGGGGGGGTGGCTGGACACACAGCAGGGAGGGGGGGGTAGGCCGGACACACAGCAGGTGAGGGGGGGGGGGCTGGACACACAGCAGGTGAGGGGGGGGGGGCTGGACACACAGCAGGTGAGGGGGGGGGTAGGCCGGACACACAGCAGGTGAGGGGGGGG
The DNA here is from genome assembly GCF_028390025.1 of Pseudophryne corroboree. Classification (NCBI taxonomy): domain Eukaryota; kingdom Metazoa; phylum Chordata; class Amphibia; order Anura; family Myobatrachidae; genus Pseudophryne; species Pseudophryne corroboree. The sequence continues at coordinate 455,621 of NW_026970104.1, forward strand.
GTGGCTGGACACACAGCAGGGAGGGAAGGGGGTAGGGGGGTGGCCTTATTATAATAACCGTGTGGGGGAGGAGTCTGCGGCGGTGGGTGAATGAGATGTGGGGGCAGGCTGCTAAGGGTGCAGGGGAGGAGGGGAAGGGAGCCGGATGGATCTGAATGTGAGCCGCACGTAAGGGACCATACTGATCCTCCCCACCTCAGCCCGCTGGTGCTGCTGCCTGACTTCTTCCGTGCAGCACAGCTGTCTTCTCCGGCTGCCGCTGCCGCTCCCGCACCCGCTTCAGGTGTGGGGGTACCACACCGCTCAGTAGGCAAGCGCTGTCAGTCAGGAGTCAGCGCTGCACCGGATGTCTCTTCTGGATGTCCTCTGACTTTCTCCTGCGGCGCAACTCCAGCTATTCCTCCCGCTGCGGCTCCCACTTCGGGTAAGGGGACCATATTGCTCAGTAGTGAGCACTTTCGGTAAGCCTGCGGCTGCTATGCCGCTACCCCTCTCCTCCACAGTCCTAATGGGTCGCTGCAGTCTGTAAGGGACCGCAGGTGCACACACCCAGGAACCGCTGGCTCTCCTCCTGCCGCCAGCAGCTACTTTTATAACCTCAGCCTGCACGAGACCCCTTCCCTCACTCACTCTCGCTCTCCTGGCGGCCACTGCGCAGCCGCAACAAATTGAAAAGCCCTATCTCTATAATGGGGCATATTTCTCTTAATTAAAAAAACCCTATAACTTTCTGAAAAACCACAACCCCAAAAGGCACTACACTGGGGCATACTCTATCTAGTAAAACAAACCCCAAGTCTTAATTCGTCCTCTATCCGGAGTTATGCCTTCCCAAAAAATATCTAATTCACTCTATAGGAAAACGGTGTCAAAAAGCCACAGAAAAAAACTGACAGTTGGAACTTTAGGTTACTCCCAATTCCTCATTTTTTATTATTTTGCCCTGAAATTTGGCATGCAGCACCGGGTGACGATTCTACACGCCCAGGCCAAATTTCAGCTCAGTACGTCCAATCAGTTTTGAGGTGTAGCCCCTCAAACACCATGCCCCCATCTCAGAAGTTCCCTATGGGAGAATTCCGTTTGTTCGATTCAGCCTTAATATAAGGGCACGACCGTGCCCTTATAATATGTATCTATCTATCTATCTATCTATCTATCTATCTATCTATCTATCGTATGTGTGTGTATATATACATCTATACATACATGCGCTAACACCTGGACATACACTGATGTACCCACACCTAATATCCATACATACACGCCCTGACACCTGGACATACACCAACATTCCCACACCTGCATCTATACATACACATGCTGACACCTGGACATACACCAACATACAAGCACCTGCATCTATATATACACGCGCTGACAAATGGACATACACCGACGTACCCACACTTGCATCTATACATACATGCACTGACATCTGGACATACAAGCACCTGCATCTATACATACACGCGCTGACACCTGAACCTACACTGACCTTCCCACACCTGCATCTATACATACACATTCTGACACCTGGACATACACAGACGTACCCACACCTGCATCTATACATACACGCGTTGACACCTGGACGTACACTGACGTACACACACCTACATCTATATATGCATGGATGCAAATGTGGGTACGTCTGTATACGTCCAGGTGTTAGCATGTGTATGTATAGATGTTAGGTGTGGGTACATCAGTGTATGTCCAGGTGTCAGCACATGTATGTATAGATTCACATGTGGGTAAGCCGGTGTACGTCCACGTGTCAGCATGTGTAGGTATAGATGCAGGTGTGGGTACGTTGGTGTACGTTTAGGGGTCAGCGTGTTAATGTATAGATGTTGGTGTGTGTATGTCAGTGTACGTACAGATATAGGTGTGTGTGTGTGTGTGTGTGTGTGTGTGTGTGTGTGTGTGTGTGTGTGTGTATGTATGTATATGTATAGAGGAAGGTGTGATACATACATATAACACATACATGATAGATACATACATATATCACACACACGATAGATAGGATAGATAGATAGAACACATACATACAAGATAGATACATACATACATTATAGATACATATAAATACACACACACACATACGATAGATAGATAGATAGATAGATAGATAGATAGATAGATATCACAAACATATATGATTCATACATATATCACACACACATACATGATACATACATGAGAAAGACCTGGGATGGTGATGAGGCCAGGGCCCCCTGCTGATGTTGCGTTGAGGAAGGCAGTGTTCCAGGGCGGATGCCAGTCGGGGAGAGCGCCGCGCAGCCCGGGAAAAATACTGCTGAGGAGCTACATCTGGAAGAGCCCCTGGGAGGGAGAGTGCCACATGCCACATGCCACATGCCCCATCCTGCGCGGCAGACTCTGCAGGCCTGCACATGGGAAGGGAGGTCTCTGGCCACACGTACTCACCCTTCTGCTGAAGCCCCGCTGCTGTCCCCATCAGCGCTCTCCAGCGGGGAGCGGGGCCAGGATGAACCTCAACCTGTGAGAACTATCTTCATGATCAAGAGATCTCATATGCAAGATAAGTATGTGTTGGGATAGGGCTGGGGAGGGTGGCTGCTCGGGCACACCCCCGTCAAGTTAAGGAGATTTAACTGAGGAAGCACAAGGGAACTCTCGTCTGGGGACAACAACTGCAGGGAGACCACATCTTTTCAGATGAACATGGGAGGGCGGAAGGCTGCCTAATACTGAAGCACCCTCAGACATTAAACCATATGCAACAACTATTGCAAGCATTCCTGGGGGAAGGTCTGCAGCAGACGGATTTGCATACGGTGATGTCATACAAGCAATGGGCCAAAGTTGGCTGGAACCCTCATCTGTATATGAAAAGAGAAAAGGGGCATGCAGGGCATGGCGGCCTTTTGCGGCGCTTGGATAACCCCAAGTTTGCATTAAACACCCCCACCCTCCTTCGGTGTGGGGCTCATGTTGGCCATGCCCAAGCCCCTGAAGCATTCAAGCTGATTTCTTGCTCAGCTGGGCACTGTAACAGCTTCAGAGCTGCTCTACAAGACAAGTAAAAGGGTGTGGGCCCTGCAGCACCACCTGTAGTTTGCATACACACATATATAGGACAGCATCTCTTATATGCCCCAGGGTCAATAAAATAGTATCCTTGTCTAGGCTATCCATCCCCTCAGATAAGGTATTTGTCCATGCCGCTACAGCACTACACACCCAGGCCGACGCAATTGCCGGTCTGAGTAAGGTACCTGAATGTGTATAAATGGACTTCAGGGTAATCTCCTGTTTGCGGTCAGCACACTCTTTGAGGGTAGCCGTATCCTGGGACGGGAGGGCTACCTTCTTGGATAAGCGTGTTAATGCTTTGTCCACCCTAGGGGAGGATTCCCATCGTAACCTATCCGTTGATGGGAAAGGATACGCCATAAGAATTCTTTTGGAAATCTGCAGTCTTTTATCTGGAGATTCCCAAGCTTTTTCACATAACTCGTTCAGCTCGTGTGAGGGGGGAAAGGTTACCTCAGGCTTCTTTCCCTTGTACATATGTACCCTCTTGTCAGCGACGGGGTTCCTCTGTGATGTGCAAAACATCTTTTATTGCCATAATCATAAATCGAATGGATTTTGCCAATTTTGGCTGTAACTTTGCATCATCGTAATCGACACTGGAGTCAGAATCTGTGTCGGTATCTGTGTCAACAATCTGGGATAGTGGGCGCTTATGAGACCCTGACAGTCCCTGCAACATAGGATCAGGCATGGGTTGAAACCCTGACTGTCCCAAAGCTTCTGCCTTGTCTAATCTTTTGTGCAATGAGTTTACACTAGCATTTAAAACATTCCACATATCCATCCAATCAGCTGTCGGCGGAGACACCACATTCATTTGCTCCCGCTCCTCTCTAATATAGCCTTCTTCCTCAGACATGTCGACACACGTGTACCGACACACTTCACACACAGGGAATGCTTTTTCTGAAGACAGTTTCCCCACAAGGCCCTTTGGAGAGACAGAGAGAGAGTATGCCAGCACACCCCCCAGCGCTATATAACCCAGGAATAAAACAGTAACTTAATGTTTGCCCAGTAGTGCTGCTGTATGTAATTTGCGAATTATGTGCCCCCCCCCCCCTCTTTTCAACCCTCTTGTCTAACGTGGTATAAGCAGGGTAGAGTCCGGGGAGCTTCCTCTCAGCGGTGCTGTGGAGAAAAAATGGCGCTGGTGAGTGCTGAGGGAGAAGCCCCGCCCCCTCGGAGGCGGGCTTCTGTCCCGCTTAAACTGTAAAATTGGTGGGGGCTTATACATATATAAAGTGCCCAGCTGTATATATGTTATATTTTTGCGAAAGAGGTTTATATTGCTGCCCAGGGCGCCCCCCCTGCGCCCTGCACCCTTACAGTGACCGGAGTATGTGAGGTGTATGGGAGCAAAGGCGCACAGCTGCAGTGCTGTGCGTTACCTCAGTGAAGATCATGAAGTCTTCTGCCGCCTCTGAAGTCTTCTTTTCTTCTCATACTCACCCGGCTTCTATCTTCCGGCTCTGCGAGGGGGACGGCGGCGCGGCTCTGGGACGGACGGCGAGGGTGAGATCCTGCGTACCAATCCCACTGGAGCTAATGGTGTCCAGTAGCCTAAGAAGCAGGACCTTGCAACTCAGAGAGTAGGGCTGCTTCTCTCCCCTCAGTCCCTCGATGAGGGAGTCTGTTGCCAGCAGTGCTCCCTGAAAATTAAAAACCTAACAAAATACTTTCTGTCAGAAAGCTCAGGAGAGCTCCTGAAAAGCACCCAGTCTCCACTGGGTACAGTATTGTTTTCTTTCAAAAATCCACTTCATTTTCTTTACCCTATTATTAAAATGGTAATTGACAAAAACAAACTACATTGTCACCAGAAGAGCAATACAAAATGTACAAGTGATATATTAAAATCATCTTTCCAGCTTGAATTTCAATGATGCATTGGGTCAACAATTTTGTGAGAAACATCTTCACCCTTAAATAAAGATTTTCTTAATTCCTTACCTGTGTGCTAATTAGATATCACCTTGTTTTCACATTAAACAGACTTCCACATGAGAAAGCAGCAAGGATGCAGTGGCGTTAATGTTTCCTGGTGTCAACCTGTATTATTTCAGTAGACATTGAAATGAGGATACATCTTGCTGCCTTTCCAATGAAGCAAGTTTAATTTAGTAATAGGTGAAAAACCATCCCTACAAAGGTGTTAATCAGAGACTTGGCTTTGTGGACACTTTTCAGAGAACAAATTTGTTAGCATAAAAATAAAGCCAGAAAATGAAGAGCTGTTTAATCACGCAATTGGATTTTTTTGCCAGCATATTTCTTTTTCTCTGCAACCCACTGCTAAATTGTGCTTCCTAGATGTTTTTATAAAATCACTGAATCAAATCTAACTCTGATTACATCAGAGAAGGCCAGGTACCCTACACCATAACAGGGGGTATGAAATTTGACTTGTCTACTTAAAGATCACCAAAATCTGATAACAAGGTCAATTACGTCCCTGGGTGGGATTGAACCACCAACCTTTTGGTTAATAGCCGTACACACTAACTGATTGCGCCACAGAGACACTTTGCAAAGCAACATACTGACAAATGCTAATAAGCATTCATCTAAAACGTTTCCTAGAAAAACTTAAAAAAGTCAATAATCTGGAGAGTTTTTGCAAGATGTTTCTTCTATCAACCAACGAAGAAACACATTGGTACTTTCCCATGATGAGTGAGTGCTTCAGGATCTCTTGCACTTACATGTGCAGCAGAGTACAGCAATGGAAGCATGCTGGGCCCATAACCCAGAGGTAGGCAGCTTGAAACTATCCTCTGCTATATGCATTTTTTTGTTTGTTAATTCAAGTAATCCAAAACTGGGATTGATATTTTGGCTCTTTTATTTTTACTTAAAGTACAATAACTTTTACCATTTTAATTTGTTTTAATAGTATATTGACAGTATTGTTTTCTTTCAAAAATCCACTTAATTTTCTTTACCCTATTATTAAAATGGTAATTGACAAAAACAAACTACATTGTCACCAGAAGAGCAATACAAAATGTACAAGTGATATATTAAAATCATCTTTCCAGCTTGAATTTCAATGATGCATTGGGGCAACGATTTTGTGAGAAACATCTTCACCCTTAAATAAAGATTTTCTTAATTCCTTACCTGTGTGCTAATTAGATATCACCTTGTTTTCATATTAAACAGACTTCCACATGAGAAAGCAGCAAGGATGCAGTGGCGTTAATGTTTCCTGGTGTCAACTTGTATTATTTCAGTAGACATTGAAATGAGGATGCATCTTGCTGCCTTTCCAATGAAGCAAGTTTAATTTAGTAATAGGTGAAAAACCATCCTTACAAAGGTGTTAATCAGAGACTTGGCTTTGTGGACACTTTTCAGAGAACAAATTTGTTAGCATAAAAATAAAGCCAGAAAATGAAGAGCTGTTTAATCACTCAATTGGATTTTTCTGCCAGCATATTTTTTTTCTCTGCAACCCACTGCTAAATTGTGCTTCCTAGCTGTTTTTATAAAATCACTGAATCAAATCTAACTTTGATTACATCAGAGAAGGCCAGGTACCCTACACCATAACAGGGGGTATGAAATTTGACTTGTCTACTTAAAGATCACCAAAATCTGATAACAAGGTCAATTACGTCCCTGGGTGGGATTGAACCACCAACCTTTTGGTTAATAGCCGTACACACTAACTGATTGCGCCACAGAGACACTTTGCAAAGCAACATACTGACAAATGCTAATAAGCATTCATCTAAAACGTTTCCTAGAAAAACTTAAAAAAGTCAATAATCTGGAGAGTTTTTGCAAGATGTTTCTTCTATCAACCAACGAAGAAACACATTGGTACTTTCCCATGATGAGTGAGTGCTTCAGGATCTCTTGCACTTACATGTGCAGCAGAGTACAGCAATGGAAGCATGCTGGGCCCATAACCCAGAGGTAGGCAGCTTGAAACTATCCTCTGCTATATGCATTTTTTTGTTTGTTAATTCAAGTAATCCAAAACTGGGATTGATATTTTGGCTCTTTTATTTTTACTTAAAGTACAATAACTTTTACCATTTTAATTTGTTTTAATAGTATATTGACAGTATTGTTTTCTTTCAAAAATCCACTTAATTTTCTTTACCCTATTATTAAAATGGTAATTGACAAAAACAAACTACATTGTCACCAGAAGAGCAATACAAAATGTACAAGTGATATATTAAAATCATCTTTCCAGCTTGAATTTCAATGATGCATTGGGGCAACGATTTTGTGAGAAACATCTTCACCCTTAAATAAAGATTTTCTTAATTCCTTACCTGTGTGCTAATTAGATATCACCTTGTTTTCATATTAAACAGACTTCCACATGAGAAAGCAGCAAGGATGCAGTGGCGTTAATGTTTCCTGGTGTCAACTTGTATTATTTCAGTAGACATTGAAATGAGGATGCATCTTGCTGCCTTTCCAATGAAGCAAGTTTAATTTAGTAATAGGTGAAAAACCATCCTTACAAAGGTGTTAATCAGAGACTTGGCTTTGTGGACACTTTTCAGAGAACAAATTTGTTAGCATAAAAATAAAGCCAGAAAATGAAGAGCTGTTTAATCACTCAATTGGATTTTTCTGCCAGCATATTTTTTTTCTCTGCAACCCACTGCTAAATTGTGCTTCCTAGCTGTTTTTATAAAATCACTGAATCAAATCTAACTCTGATTACATCAGAGAAGGCCAGGTACCCTACACCGTAACAGGGGGTTTGAAATTTTGACTTGTCTACTTAAAGATCACCAAAATCTGATAACAAGGGAAATTAGGTCCCTGAGTGGGATTGAACCACCAACCTTATGGTTAATAGCCGTACATACTAACTGATTGCGCCACAGAGACACTTTGCAAAAGTCTGTACTGACAAAGGCTAATAAGCATTCATCTAAAACGTTTCCTAGAAAAACTTTAAAAAGTCAATAATCTGGAGAGTTTTTGTAAGATGTTTCTTCCATCAACCAACGAAGAAACACATTGGTACTTTCCCATGATGAGTGAGTGCTTCAGGATCTCTTGCACTTACATGTGCAGCAGAGTACTGCAATGGAAGCATGCTGGGCTCATAACCCAGAGGTAGGCAGATTGAAACTATCCTCTGCTATATGCATTTTTTTTTGTTAATTAAAGTAATCCAAAACTGGGATTGATATTTTGTCTCTTTTATTTTTACTTAAAGTACAATAACTTTTACCATTTTAATTTGTTTTAATAGTATATTGACAGTATTGTTTTCTTTCAAAAATCCACTTCATTTTCTTTACCCTATTATTAAAATGGTAATTGACAAAAACAAACTACATTGTCACCAGAAGAGCAATACAAAATGTACAAGTGATATATTAAAATCATCTTTCCAGCTTGAATTTCAATGATGCATTGGGTCAACAATTTTGTGAGAAACATCTTCACCCTTAAATAAAGATTTTCTTAATTCCTTACATGTGTGCTAATTAGATATCACCTTGTTTTCACATTAAACAGACTTCCACATGAGAAAGCAGCAAGGATGCAGTGGCGTTAATGTTTCCTGGTGTCAACCTGTATTATTTCAGTAGACATTGAAATGAGGATGCATCTCTCTGCCTTTCCAATGAAGCAAGTTTAATTTAGTAATAGGTGAAAAACCATCCCTACAAAGGTGTTAATCAGAGACTTGGCTTTGTGGACACTTTTCAGAGAACAAATTTGTTAGCATAAAAATAAAGCCAGAAAATGAAGAGCTGTTTAATCACGCAATTTGTTTTTTTTGCCAGCATATTTCTTTTTCTCTGCAACCCACTGCTAAATTGTGCTTCCTAGATGTTTTTATAAAATCACTAAATCAAATCTAACTCTGATTGCATCAGAGAAGGCCAGGTACCCTACACCATAACAGGGGGTATGAAATTTGACTTGTCTACTTAAAGATCACCAAAATCTGATAACAAAGTCAATTACGTCCCTGGGTGGGATTGAACCACCAACCTTTTGGTTAATAGCTGTACACACTAACTGATTGCGCCACAGAGACACTTTGCAAAAGTACATACTGACAAATGCTAATAAGCATTCATCTAAAACGTTTCCTAGAAAAACTTAAAAAAGTCAATAATCTGGAGTGTTTTTGTAAGATGTTTCTTCTATCAACCAACGAAGAAACACATTGGTACTTTCCCATGATGAGTGAGTGCTTCAGGATCTCTTGCACTTACATGTGCAGCAGAGTACAGCAATGGAAGCATGCTGGGCCCATAACCCAGAGGTAGGCAGATTGAAACTATCCTCTGCTATATGCATTTTTTTGTTTGTTAATTCAAGTAATCCAAAACTGGGATTGATATTTTGGCTCTTTTATTTTTACTTAAAGTACAATAACTTTTACCATTTTAATTTGTTTTAATAGTATATTGACAGTATTGTTTTCTTTCAAAAATCCACTTAATTTTCTTTACCCTATTATTAAAATGGTAATTGACAAAAACAAACTACATTGTCACCAGAAGAGCAATACAAAATGTACAAGTGATATATTAAAATCATCTTTCCAGCTTGAATTTCAATGATGCATTGGGGCAACGATTTTGTGAGAAACATCTTCACCCTTAAATAAAGATTTTCTTAATTCCTTACCTGTGTGCTAATTAGATATCACCTTGTTTTCACATTAAACAGATTTCCACATGAGAAAGCAGCAAGGATGCAGTGGCGTTAATGTTTCCTGGTGTCAACTTGTATTATTTCAGTAGACATTGAAATGAGGATGCATCTTGCTGCCTTTCCAATGAAGCAAGTTTAATTTAGTAATAGGTGAAAAACCATCCCTACAAAGGTGTTAATCAGAGACTTGGCTTTGTGGACACTTTTCAGAGAACAAATTTGTTAGCATAAAAATAAAGCCAGAAAATGAAGAGCTGTTTAATCACTCAATTGGATTTTTTTGCCAGCATTTTTATTTTTCTCTGCAACCCACTGCTAAATTGTGCTTCCTAGCTGTTTTTATAAAATCACTGAATCAAATCTAACTCTGATTACATCAGAGAAGGCCAGGTACCCTACACTATAACAGGTGTTTGAAATTTTGACTTGTCTATGTAAAGATCACCAAAATCTGATAACAAGGTCAATTAGGTCCCTGGGTGGGATTGAACCACCAACCTTTTGGTTAATAGCCGTACATACTAACTGATTGTGCCACAGAGACACTTTGCAAAAGTCTATACTGACAAAGGCTAATAAGCATTCATCTAAAACGTTTCCTAGAAAAACTTTAAAAAGTCAATAATCTGGAGAGTTTTTGTAAGATTTTTCTTCCATCAACCAACGAAGAAACACATTGGTACTTTCCCATGATGAGTAAGTGCTTCAGGATCTCTTGCACTTACATGTGCAGCAGAGTACTGCAATGGAAGCATGCTGGACCCATAAACCAGAAGTAGGCAGATTGAAACTATCCTTTGCTATTTGCATTTTTTTTGTTAATTTAAGTAATCAAAACTGGGATTGATATTTTTGCTCTTTTATTTTTACTTAAAGTACAATAACTTTTACCATTTTAATTTGTTTTAATAGTATATTGACAGTATAGTTTTCTTTCAAAAATCCACTTAATTTTCTTTACCCTTTTATTAAAATGGTAATTGACAAAAACAAACTACATTGTCACCAGAAGAGCAATACAAAATGTACAAGTGATATATTAAAATCATCTTTCCAGCTTGAATTTCAATGATGCATTGGGGCAACGATTTTGTGAGAAACATCTTCACCCTTAAATAAAGATTTTCTTAATTCCTTACCTGTGTGCTAATTAGATATCACCTTGTTTTCACATTAAACAGACTTCCACATGAGAAAGCAGCAAGGATGCAGTGGCGTTAATGTTTCCTGGTGTCAACCTGTATTATTTCAGTAGACATTGAAATGAGGATGCATCTTGCTGCCTTTCCAATGAAGCAAGTTTAATTTAGTAATAGGTGAAAAACCATCCTTACAAAGGTGTTAATCAGAGACTTGGCTTTGTGGACACTTTTCAGAGAACAAATTTGTTAGCATAAAAATAAAGCCAGAAAATAAAGAGCTGTTTAATCACTCAATTGGATTTTTCTGCCAGCATATTTTTTTTCTCTGCAACCCACTGCTAAATTGTGCTTCCTAGCTGTTTTTATAAAATCACTGAATCAAATCTAACTCTGATTACATCAGAGAAGGCCAGGTACCCAACACCATAACAGGGGGTTTGAAATTTTGACTTGTCTACTTAAAGATCACCAAAATCTGATAACAAGGTCAATTAGGTCCCTGGGTGGGATTGACCCACCAACCTTTTGGTTAATAGCCATACATACTAACTGATTGCGCCACAGAGACACTTTGCAAAATTCCATACTGACAAAGGCTAATAAGCATTCATCTAAAACGTTTCCTAGCAAAACTTTAAAAAGTCAATAATCTGGAGAGTTTTTGTAAGATGTTTCTTCCATCAACCAACGAAGAAACACATTGGTACTTTCCCATGATGAGTGAGTGCTTCAGGATCTCTTGCACTTACATGTGCAGCAGAGTACTGCAATGGAAGCATGCTGGGCCCATAACCCAGAGGTAGGCAGATTGAAACTATCCTCTGCTATATGCTTTTTTTTTTTTGTTAATTAAAGTAATCCAAAACTGGGAATGATATTTTGTCTCTTTTATTTTTACTTAAAGTACAATAACTTTTACCATTTTAATTTGTTTTAATAGTATATTGACAGTATTGTTTTCTTTCAAAAATCCACTTCATTTTCTTTACCCTATTATTAAAATGGTAATTGACAAAAACAAACTACATTGTCACCAGAAGAGCAATACAAAATGTACAAGTGATATATTAAATTCATCTTTCCAGCTTGAATTTCAATGATGCATTGGGTCAACAATTTTGTGAGAAACATCTTCACCCTTAAATAAAGATTTTCTTAATTCCTTACCTGTGTGCTAATTAGATATCACCTTGTTTTCACATTAAACAGACTTCCACATGAGAAAGCAGCAAGGATGCAGTGGCGTTAATGTTTCCTGGTGTCAACTTGTATTATTTCAGTAGACATTGAAATGAGGATGCATCTTGCTGCCTTTCCAATGAAGCAAGTTTAATTTAGTAATAGGTGAAAAACCATCCTTACAAAGGTGTTAATCAGAGACTTGGCTTTGTGGACACTTTTCAGAGAACAAATTTGTTAGCATAAAAATAAAGCCAGAAAATGAAGAGCTGTTTAATCACTCAATTGGATTTTTCTGCCAGCATATTTTTTTTCTCTGCAACCCACTGCTAAATTGTGCTTCCTAGCTGTTTTTTTATAAAATCACTGAATCAAATCTAACTCTGATTACATCAGAGAAGGCCAGGTACCCTACACAATAAGAGGGGGTTTGAAATTTTGACTTGTCTACTTAAATATCACCAAAATCTGATCACAAGGTCAATTACGTCCCTGGGTGGGATTGAACCACCAACCTTTTGGTTAATAGTCGAGCACACTAACCGATTGCGCCACAGAGACACTTTGCAAAATGTACATACTGACAAAGGCTAATAAGCATACATCTAGAACGTTTCCTAGAAAAACATTAAAAAATCAATAATCTGGAGAGTTTTTGTAAGATGTTTCTTCCATCAACCAACGAATAAACACATTGGTACTTTCCCATGATGAGTGAGTGCTTCAGGATCTCTTGCACTTACATGTGCAGCAGAGTACTGCAATGGAAGCATGCTGGACCCATAACCCAGAGGTAGGCAGATTGAAACTATCCTTTGCTATATGCATTTTTTTTGTTAATTTAAGTAATCAAAACTGGGATTGATATTTTTGCTCTTTTATTTTTACTTAAAGTACAATAACTTTTACCATTTTAATTTGTTTTAATAGTATATTGACAGTATAGTTTTCTTTCAAAAATCCACTTAATTTTCTTTACCCTATTATTAAAATGGTAATTGACAAAAAAAAACTACATTGTCACCAGAAGAGCAATACAAAATGTACAAGTGATATATTAAAATCATCTTTCCAGCTTGAATTTCAATGATGCATTGGGGCAACAATTTTGTGAGAAACATCTTCACCCTTAAATAAAGATTTTCGTAATTCCTTACCTGTGTGCTAATTAGATATCACCTTGTTTTCACATTAAACAGACTTCCACATGAGAAAGCAGCAAGGATGCAGTGGCGTTAATGTTTCCTGGTTTCAACCTGTATTATTTCAGGAGACATTGAAATGAGGATGCATCTTGCTGCTTTTCCAATGAAGCAAGTTTAATTTAGTAATAGGTGAAAAACCATCCCTACAAAGGTGTTAATCAGAGACTTGGCTTTGTGGACACTTTTCAGAGAACAAATTTGTTAGCATAAAAATAAAGCCAGAAAATGAAGAGCTGTTTAATCACGCAATTTGATTTTTTTGCCAGCATATTTCTTTTTCTCTGCAACCCACTGCTAAATTGTGCTTCCTAGATGTTTTTATAAAATCATTGAATCAAATCTAACTCTGATTACATCAGAGAAGGCCAGGTACCCTACACAATAACAGGGGGTATGAAATTTGACTTGTCTACTTAAAGATCACCAAAATCTGATAACAAGGTCAATTACGTCCCTGGGTGGGATTGAACCACCAACCTTTTGGTTAATAGCCGTACACACTAACTGATTGCGCCACAGAGACACTTTGCAAAAGTACATACTGACAAATGCTAATAAGCATTCATCTAAAACGTTTCCTAGAAAAACTTAAAAAAGTCAATAATCTGGAGAGTTTTTGTAAGATGTTTCTTCTATCAACCAACGAAGAAACACATTGGTACTTTCCCATGATGAGTGAGTGCTTCAGGATCTCTTGCACTAACATGTGCAGCAGAGTACAGCAATGGAAGCATGCTGGGCCCATAACCCAGAGGTAGGCAGATTGAAACTATCCTCTGCTATATGCATTTTTTTTTGTTAATTAAAGTAATCCAAAACTGGGATTGATATTTTGGCTCTTTTATTTTTACTTAAAGTACAATAACTTTTACCATTTTAATTTGTTTTAATAGTATATTGACAGTATTGTTTTCTTTCAAAAATCCACTTCATTTTCTTTACCCTATTATTAAAATGGTAATTGACAAAAACAAACTACATTGTCACCAGAAGAGCAATACAAAATGTACAAGTGATATATTAAAATCATCTTTCCAGCTTGAATTTCAATGATGCATTGGGGCAACGATTTTGTGAGAAACATCTTTACCCTTAAATAAAGATTTTCTTAATTCCTTACCTGTGTGCTAATTAGATATCACCTTGTTTTCACATTAAACAGACTTCCACATGAGAAAGCAGCAAGGATGCAGTGGCGTTAATGTTTCCTGGTGTCAACCTGTATTATTTCAGTAGACATTGAAATGAGGATGCATCTTGCTGCCTTTCCAATGAAGCAAGTTTAATTTAGTAATAGGTGAAAAACCATCCCTACAAAGGTGTTAATCAGAGACTTTGCTTTGTGGACACTTTTCAGAGAACAAATTTGTTAGCATAAAAATAAAGCCAGAAAATGAAGAGCTGTTTAATCACTCAATTGGATTTTTCTGCCAGCATATTTCTTTTTCTCTGCAACCCACTGCTAAATTGTGCTTCCTAGCTGTTTTTATAAAATCACTGAATCAAATCTAACTCTGGTTACATCAGAGAAGGCCAGGTACCCTACACCATAACAGGGGGTTTGAAATTTTGACTTGTCTACTTAAAGATCACCAAAATCTGATAACAAGGTCAATTACGTACCTGGGTGGGATTGAACCACCAACCTTTTGGTTAATAGCCGTACACACTAACTAATTGCGCCACAGAGACACATTGCAAAAGTATATACTGACAAGGGCTAATAAGCATTCATCTAAAACGTTTCCTAGAAAAACTTTAAAAAGTCAATAATCTGGAGAGTTTTTGTAAGATGTTTCTTCCATCAACCAACGAAGAAACACATTGGTACTTTCCCATGATGAGTGAGTGCTTCAGGATCTCTTGCACTTACATGTGCAGCAGAGTACAGCAATGGAAGCATGCTGGGCCCATAACCCAGAGGTAGGCAGATTGAAACTATCCTCTGCTATATGCATTTTTTTTTGTTAATTAAAGTAATCCAAAACTGGGATTGATATTTTGTCTCTTTTATTTTTACTTAAAGTACAATAACTTTTACCATTTTAATTTGTTTTAATAGTATATTGACAGTATTGTTTTCTTTCAAAAATCCACTTCATTTTCTTTACCCTATTATTAAAATGGTAATTGACAAAAACAAACTACATTGTCACCAGAAGAGCAATACAAAATGTACAAGTGATATATTAAATTCATCTTTCCAGCTTGAATTTCAATGATGCATTGGGTCAACAATTTTGTGAGAAACATCTTCACCCTTAAATAAAGATTTTCTTAATTCCTTACCTGTGTGCTAATTAGATATCACCTTGTTTTCACATTAAACAGACTTCCACATGAGAAAGCAGCAAGGATGCAGTGGCGTTAATGTTTCCTGGTGTCAACTTGTATTATTTCAGTAGACATTGAAATGAGGATGCATCTTGCTGCCTTTCCAATGAAGCAAGTTTAATTTAGTAATAGGTGAAAAACCATCCTTACAAAGGTGTTAATCAGAGACTTGGCTTTGTGGACACTTTTCAGAGAACAAATTTGTTAGCATAAAAATAAAGCCAGAAAATGAAGAGCTGTTTAATCACTCAATTGGATTTTTCTGCCAGCATATTTTTTTTCTCTGCAACCCACTGCTAAATTGTGCTTCCTAGCTGTTTTTTTATAAAATCACTGAATCAAATCTAACTCTGATTACATCAGAGAAGGCCAGGTACCCTACACAATAAGAGGGGGTTTGAAATTTTGACTTGTCTACTTAAATATCACCAAAATCTGATCACAAGGTCAATTACGTCCCTGGGTGGGATTGAACCACCAACCTTTTGGTTAATAGTCGAGCACACTAACCGATTGCGCCACAGAGACACTTTGCAAAATGTACATACTGACAAAGGCTAATAAGCATACATCTAGAACGTTTCCTAGAAAAACATAAAAAAATCAATAATCTGGAGAGTTTTTGTAAGATGTTTCTTCCATCAACCAACGAATAAACACATTGGTACTTTCCCATGATGAGTGAGTGCTTCAGGATCTCTTGCACTTACATGTGCAGCAGAGTACTGCAATGGAAGCATGCTGGACCCATAACCCAGAGGTAGGCAGATTGAAACTATCCTTTGCTATATGCATTTTTTTTTGTTAATTTAAGTAATCAAAACTGGGATTGATATTTTTGCTCTTTTATTTTTACTTAAAGTACAATAACTTTTACCATTTTAATTTGTTTTAATAGTATATTGACAGTATAGTTTTCTTTCAAAAATCCACTTAATTTTCTTTACCCTATTATTAAAATGGTAATTGACAAAAAAAAACTACATTGTCACCAGAAGAGCAATACAAAATGTACAAGTGATATATTAAAATCATCTTTCCAGCTTGAATTTCAATGATGCATTGGGGCAACAATTTTGTGAGAAACATCTTCACCCTTAAATAAAGATTTTCGTAATTTTCTGGCTTTATTTTTATGCTAACAAATTTGTTCTCTGAAAAGTGTCCACAAAGCAAAGTCTCTGATTAACACCTTTGTAAGGATGGTTTTTCACCTATTACTAAATTAAACTTGCTTCATTGGAAAGGCAGCAAGATGCATCCTCATTTCAATGTCTACTGAAATAATACAAGTTGACACCAGGAAACATTAACGCCACTGCATCCTTGCTGCTTTCTCATGTGGAAGTCTGTTTAATGCGAAAACAAGGTGATATCTAATTATCACACAGGTAAGGAATTAAGAAAATCTTTATTTAAGGGTGAAGATGTTTCTCACAAAATCGTTGCCCCAATGCATCATTGAAATTCAAGCTGGAAAGATGATTTTAATATATCACTTGTACATTTTGTATTGCTCTTCTGGTGACAATGTAGTATGTTTTTGTCAATTACCATTTTAATAATAGGGTAAAGAAAATTAAGTGGATTTTTGAAAGAAAACAATACTGTCAATATACTATTAAAACAAATTAAAATGGTAAAAGTTATTGTACTTTAAGTAAAAATAAAAGAGCCAAAATATCAATCCCAGTTTTGGATTACTTTAATTAACAAAAAAAAAGCATATAGCAAAGGATAGTTTCAATCTGCCTACCTCTGGGTTATGGGCCCAGCATGCTTCCATTGCTGTACTCTGCTGCACATGTAAGTGCAAGAGATCCTGAAGCACTCACTCATCATGGGAAAGTACCAATGTGTTTCTTCGTTGGTTGATGGAAGAAACATCTTACAAAAACTCTCCAGATTATTGACTTTTTAAAGTTTTTCTAGGAAACGTTTTAGATGAATGCTTATTAGCCTTTGTCAGTATGCCCTTTCGCAAAGTGTCTTTGTGGCGCAATCAGTTAGTGTGTATGGCTATTAACTAAAAGGTTGGTGGTTCAATCCCACCCAGGGATGTAATTGATCTTGTTATCAGATTTTGGTGATCTTTAAGTAGACAAGTCAAAATTTCAAACCCCCTCTTATGGTGTAGGGTACCTGGCCTTCTCTGATGTAATCAGAGTTAGATTTGATTCATTGATTTTATAAAAACAGCTAGGAAGCACAATTTAGCAGTGGTTTGCAGAGAAAAAAAATATGCTGGCAGAAAAATCCAATTGAGTGATTAAACAGCTCTTCATTTTCTTGCTTTATTTTTATGCTAACAAATTTGTTCTCTGAAAAGTGTCCACAAAGCCAAGTCTCTGATTAACACCTTTGTAAGGATGGTTTTTCACCTATTACTAAATTAAACTTGCTTCATTGGAAAGGCAGCAAGATGCATCCTCATTTCAATGTCTACTGAAATAATACAAGTTGACACCAGGAAACATTAACGCCACTGCATCCTTGCTGCTTTCTCATGTGGAAGTCTGTTTAATGCGAAAACAAGGTGATATCTAATTATCACACAGGTAAGGAATTAAGAAAATCTTTATTTAAGGGTGAAGATGTTTCTCACTGAGTGTGGAGGGATAGGTGGTTCAGTAAAATGTAACAGCTCAAACTGCGATCATTCACTGATAAATTGATTTATAGCTCTCCCTTTTTAACCATTGCAGTCATAAAAGCAATGTTTTTTAAACTTTTAAATAAAGCTTGTTAGCATCCCCAGCACACTGTATATGCTGGGAGATGTAGTTCTCAATATGAAAACATTTAATTACTGTATGAACTCTAATTCCCCAACTGAAACCTCTCACAAACACACACTCCTAAATCTAGTACACACACACACACACACACACACACACACACACACACACATTTCCCCAGTACTGACAACTCTCATCACTTCCACACACTGACAACTCCCTCCTGCTCCTCTCCCCACTGACACTGACAGCTCCCTCACAGTCACACACATCCTCCACCCCCCCAACCCCCCCCCCACACACACACTGATAGCACACATGCACAAATTCCCCCCTCCTCGACACTAACTGTCACGGACTGCTTGGGCAGCAGGGGGCAGGCTCTGACTTGAAGTGCTGAAATTCAACATCTCTCTCGAACTTGCAAGGCATGGCTGTGCAGCTTTCTCCAGCCATCTCCTTGCCCACTACCTGTCCTCAGGATACATTTACCATCCCGGCAGACGGTATACCGGCGGTCATTTGACCGATGTTGGAATCCTGACACCACTTGGGAGACTGGTGCCGGCACACAGACAGCCAACATCCCGAAGGCGAGTATTGGAGGGAGGGTTAGGACTGGGGGAGGGGGTGTTAGGGAAGGCACTAGGAGGGGGGGGGGTTAGTCCTAGCTGCCACCCCCTGAGGGTTAGCCTTATCCGCCACCCCCCCAGGGGGTTAGGATTAGGATTAGGTATCATGTGACTGCTGGAATCCCGAGCGCCGGATGCCATACCCAACCCCCTTTACTTTTTCAGGCATTTCTATCTCTCCTCTCTCTATGGTGTTCCGATTGCCCACTTTCCCTTGTGCTTTTATCTCTCTCTCCTTTGTTTAGAGCATCAGTTTCTGTAGTCCACTTTATCCTTATTTTTTCCAGTGTTTCACTATCTCTCTGATGTAATGAGGATGTATGGTCTAGAGGGATCAGTAATGCATTGTACTGTATAGAGGCGTCAGGGATGTAGCGTAGGGTATAGAGGCGTCAGGGATGTAGCGTAGGTTATAGAGGCATCAGGAATGTAGCGTAGGGAATAGAGGCATCAGGGATGTAGCTGTAACCCTTTTTCTGCTTCTTGAATCCAAGGGTTAGGAAATATGGCGTGCCTCCACCCAAGCGGATATATATACCCTGGTTCGCTTGGGAGAACCTTACCCTGTACGGGGTTGGGTATTGGAAAGGGTGTGGTGTATTTTATTTGGCTTTAGTTTAGAAATATATATCTATACAGAACTTTTAAGGATATGACCCTCTATATAAAATAATGTATTCAGCTCACCTTACTAATCCGGAAATATTCGTTATGTTTCGGGTCTCCTATATACGCCAATACTCTCTTGGATCAGGATTTCTTGGACAATATGGACCAGATATATTTGGTAAGTAATTTTATTTTATCCGTATACTTTTCCCTAGTCATGTAGCATTTCAAAATCAACAATACATTACTTTAACAAGTATAACAAGGGTACACCCCAATAGTACAGAGAGAATGCATGCAATACAAAAAAAACCCAGAGGTATATGCAATAGTCTAAAAGACTATGGACCCGGGATTTAAACTTACTCTTAATATTACCCCCTGCGCAGGTGGTACCAAACAATAATGAGCTCACTGTATCCTTTAATAGGTATATGATACTTGTATTAATTCTGTGTTCTGATCCACCAATAATGAGTGGTATGTCTGCTAGCTAACTTAGAACATATCTATCAGTCTCCTTTGTTAGTGTATAATATTCTTTGTTGTATCTAGTTTACTGTCATTCTTCCTTGATATAGAATCTAGTCCATTATGGATAAGATGGTTATATATTCCATTCAGAACAACAATTAAATGAATTTAGAGAGACACTCCCACTTAGTTTTCCTTATGCTTGTATCCAGGGATGGAGTCTTCTATATACTTCTTGACAGCTATCTTCTATTGTCAAATGATGGGATTATAACATAGTGCTACTCATTATTTCAACTAAAGTCTCTAAAGAACACAGCTTCTACACTAAACTTGTATTTCGGTAAAGTCTGTAGTCACTTTCAATTTTCATTCACTGGCCGAGAGAATTATATAGATACTTCGGTTATATTCAGCAATATAGGGAGTGACTAATACTAATATTCCATATATCATAGTCCCTTTCTTTATAATGTGCCACTCACACTACTGTACCTCTGAATATTATGGTCTCTTCCACTATATACGGAAAAATAAGTAGGTACAAAGCTCATAGGGGAGGAGGCAGAAGAAATAACTTTTTACCAAAATACAGTTATTTAGAATGGTGCGGTAGAGATTAGAGAAATCTAATATATTCTCAGTCTATTCCTCCTTCCCTTAAAGTTACTGAGGAGTGTGGCTTAATATAAACAGTACCGGTGTGGGTATATGAATAGGATAGTAATTTATCCAGTGATATCACACTTTAAATCTTGATGCTTTCTGCTAGTAGTGCTTCAGTCCATAATACTACTAACTCTGATGACCTTAAAAAGCAATAATCCATTTGCTATGAATTTCATTAATCTTGAATTTCAGTCCGGCAGTCAAATCCACTTCACTTAGTATAATGGATAGTTCCCTGTGGTTATATGAATCTGTTTTAGTAACAGATATCATCTGCCAAGGATCAGTCTATGTCACTTCCCCACAAATTCCCTTCAGCACTTCACTCTGGGGTTAATCCCCTCCCCTCAATCATTATAGTGGGAGTAATTATAGTGCCTGAAATTAATAACAGGGTGTGTATGCAGGATGGCTTATCACACCTCCTCTAATGTCATCCTATAGATTTAAGACAGCCTGCAAAGCATCCACTCCCCCGACTCTGCGGTACTGTATTTAATAGAGTTTCTGTGTCACTGCCTCTCTACCGTGTATCAACAGCATGTAACTACGATCGCCCGGACACATACGCTGTCTTACTTAGTTTGGTTTGGTTGGTCTTCTCAAATCTGTCAGCGGGATCCCATCATATTTCAGAGCAGCTAAAAGAATAGGTGAGGCACCACTCCAGCCCCTCTTCCCAGCCGCACAGTCTAGGATCGCGGTCAGCAGCTAGACTACCTTTTCGCCTCCCTCCTCAGTGGCTGAACGGTAGTCGGCTCCGCGGTCACAGCACATCTCTCAGGCAGCGTGAGTATTACCGGCTGTCACTCGAATCTCCGTCTCAGGCGGCTCATCTACGATCGTCACCTCACACTCTCTGGCAGGCTTCAGGGCTTGTCAGCTTACCGCTCTGCAAACTTTGTACACCGGATCAATAGCAGGTCCTCCCTCCATCCATCTCTGTCCTTTTTCACCGCTGCGTCACCCACACCAACCGCTGTTTCACGAGCTCCCTCACCCCTCGTGCTCTCCCTCCTTCTAGACCTTTCCCCTCACAGTCCATTGCCATGTCCACGAGAATAATCCCCGTGCATCATTACAGCCACTATTTATACCCCCATACACTATATATATATATAAATTAAAATTTCACAGGGGTTTTATAACATACCTATAATATATGTATGTTTTCCAATTGTTTTTTTTTTTTTTTTTTAAAGGATTACACTCTCCCCCTGATGATCTCTCCATTTGTCATTATAGAGATCATCATATATAGTTAGTACCTCCAATTTCATGCATGCACATTAACAATATTATAGTCAAAATAAGGCCACAGCATTACTATTCTAGGATAAACTAACAATGGGGTCTCAGTAGGTATACCTAATCTATCATAAGTGAGTATGTTTGGAGGTCTTCTATTCCTCTGTTGTCTAGTGGTTTCTACACTGATTTCTGATGGGGGTGACTGGGAGAAAGATTCCTCTACCATTTGGTCATCATTATCATCCGGAATATTCCAGTCTCTGTCTGGACTAGTTCCGCATCTATTTCCTTCCCACTCGGCAGTAGTAGGGTTCCAGTGTGTCTCATCTTTGTCGACTTCTATCTCGTGGTCTTTATCATTACCCCTCGACCCAGCTTCTTTATAGTACCATCCTGGTGCATACCATTCATCCTGAGTGACACAATCCGACTCGAATTCTGTAATTTCACTTGTTGTTAATATAGATGGCTCCATACGGCTGTCTTTTGTTACTTCTCTCTTGTCTATACCGATCCCTTCCCATCTGACTCCTGGCGCTATAGGTAGTAAATGTTGACGGTGATAAGTCAGTATGGGTCCTGTCTCATTTTCTGGCCGTAGTTGATATACAGGAATATTTTGGAGCTGTTTCACCACAACATACGGTTGTGATTTCCACCGGTTACTAAGCTTACGACGTCTAGGCAACACGAGCAGTCTTATTAATACTCTATCCCCAGGTATTAACTTATTTTCTTTCACATGAGTGTCATATCTTTGTTTGTTCTTTTCTCCTAATTTCCGGGCTTCAATCTGCGCTGTCTGATAGGCTCCCGCCAACTGTCTCCTTAGTTGCCGGATGTATTGGCTATGAGAGGGTCTACTATGATGGTTAACCTTGGTTCCTAAACTCACATCGATGGGGAGTCTTGCTTCTCGTCCAAACATTAACAGATATGGAGAATATCCAGTACTCTCATTCTTGGTGCAGTTATAGGAGTGCACTAACAGTGTTAGATACTGTTTCCATCGAGATTTCTTTTCCTCACTTAAAGTGCCAAACATGTTGAGGAGAGTACGGTTAAAACGCTCCGGTTGTGGATCCCCTTGAGGATGATATGGAGTAGTTCTAGATTTCCGAATGCCACAGCAGTCACATAATTCCCGGATGAGCCGACTCTCAAAGTCTCTTCCCTGATCTGTGTGTATCCGAGCGGGTAATCCATAATGGATGAAAAACTTATCCCAGAGGGTTCGAGCTACTGTTATTGCTTGCTGGTTAGTAGTCACATAAGCCTGGGCATATCTCGTGAAATGGTCCGTCACCACTAAGATATTGTTTTCCTTTCCTCCAGGGTCTTCCAATGACAGGTAATCAAGACATACTAGATCCATGGGTCCATTGCTAACAATGTTAACCAATGGCGCAGCTCTCTCCGGCAACTTTTTCCGCACAATACAGCTCCCACAAGTCTTGCAGTATGCATCGATTTCCTTATTCATGTATGGCCAATAAAACCGCTCGGAAATCAGCCCCTGGGTTTTATCATAACCTAAATGCCCATGACGATCATGGAGTGATCTCATTACCGTAGGAATGTATTTACTAGGAAGCACCAGTTGCATTCTATTGGTTCCGTCCAATTTTTGAGTTTTCCGAAACAATATACCTTGATTAATAGTCATCTTTCGCTTCTGCCGAACTAACATTAAGGCCTTGGTAGTCATGGGTACATCAGGGGGTTTACTCAACCGTCGCTCTACCATCTGAAGGATAGGATATATATCTTTATCGGCATGTTGTTCCTGACTCATCTGTCCTGGTGTCACTACCTCCAACCCATCCATATCAGCGTAATCTAGCCAACAGTATAATGGAGGTAGGGCATTCACGGAAGCACCCATAGAAACAACTGCAGGGATAGGCATTTTCTGCAACTTTCTAATTTGGAAACATAATCCCTTCACAGTAGCAGCAGGAACTTCGATCCATTCTTCAGATGCGGGCTGAATATGATCTTCTTGTCGTGGCATTCGGGATAATGCATCAGCATCTATGTTATTAATTCCTGGTTTATACTTGATGGTAAAATTGTAATTGGACAGGGTCGCTAGCCACCGATGTCCAGTAGCATCGAGTTTTGCTGTTGTCTGTACATACGTCAAAGGATTGTTATCAGTAAGTACAGTAAATGATACCCCATACAAATAATCATGAAACTTGTCCGATACTGCCCACTTTAAAGCAAGAAACTCCAATTTATGAACTGGATAGTTTCTTTCACTATTAGACAGTCCTCGACTAACATAGGAGATGGGTTTCTTGTCACCACTCTGCACCTGATATAGCACTCCCCCAAGTCCCTCGTATGATGCATCTATATGTACATAGTATGGTAGTGACGGATCAGCATAGGCTAGCACAGGAGCCTGGATCAAACTCCACTTTAATTGGTTAAACGCCTCTTCACATGACAAATCCCACCGGTCACCGAACGGCTCCTGGGGCCTGAAATATTTGGTGTTCTGAGTCCTATTGCCTCGTTTCTTCATGTTATTAGGGGGATATCCTTTTGTTAGCGTGGTAAGAGGTTGAGCCAGCTTAGAATACTGTGGAACAAATTTCCTGTAATACCCACAGAATCCCAGAAACGATCTTAATTCCTTCAAACACATGGGCCTGGGCCAATCCTTAACCGCTTGTACTTTGGCAGGGTCAGTAGCAATTCCCTGTCTACTGACAATATGTCCCAAGTATTTTACTACAGACTGACATAAGCAACATTTTTCAATGGACAATTTTAGCCCTTTAGCCTGCAGGCGATCTAACACTTTTAGCAGGCGAATGTTGTGTTCTTCGAGAGTCCTTCCAAAGACAATAACATCATCCAGATATACTAGGACTTCCCTATAACACATATCACCAATCGTGTTTTCCATCATCCTTTGGAATGTGGCCGGAGCTCCTTTGATTCCTTGCGGCATTTTTAAAAACTCGAAGAATCCTATAGGACATATAAATGCTGTCTTACATCTGTCATGAATACTCATAGGGATTTGATAATATCCACTACGGAGATCGAGTACCGAGAACCACTGACTCCCTTGTAGGCAATCCAGTGCTTCATCTATCTTAGGCACGGTATACTGATCTGTCACGGTCCGGTTATTCAATGTGCGATAGTCAATACAAAGTCGTATTTCTCCGTTCTTTTTCCGTGCCACAACTATGGGTGAAGCATATGAGCTTTCTATCCCATACACCTCACATACTCCGGTCACTGTAAGGGTGCAGGGCGCAGGGGGGGCGCCCTGGGCAGCAATATAAACCTCTTTCGCAAAAATATAACAGATTGACTTCATTCAATTACCCCCTTGTCGAAATTTTAAATATGTACTTGTTTGTATAGATGTTTTCTCAAATTGGGTTGAAGCATTTCCTGCGGCCACAAATACCGCTATGTTTACTGCTAAGAAAATTGTGCAGGAATTTGTATGTAGATATGGTATCCCTAGAATTATCGAAAGTGATAGGGGTACCCATTTTACAGGTGATGTCTTTCAAGGAATGTGTAAATTGATGGGAATTGATAGCAAGCTGCACACTCCATACCGTCCACAGGCGAGTGCGAAAGTGGAAAGAGTGAACAGCACTATTAAAAATAATTTTCCAATGCGCAGCTCTTTGCAAAAGAGAGATATTGGCAAGGAAAAGCTGTCTATATAAAAATAAACTGAGTAAAGTGATGGCAGAGACAGGATTGACATGGCCAGAAGCTTTACCCATTGTACTGTACAGCATCAGAACCACTCCCAGGTCCCCTCTTAATCTGTCTCCCTTTGAAATCTTGTTTGGTCGACAACCGCATGTTATGATTAACCCTCAGGATGATTTGAAGTGTAACAATGAAGTGACTGTAAAATACTTGATTAACATGAGTAAACAGTTAAGGAATCAAAATGATAATCTGAAGTTAGTGATTCCTGATTTACCAGATAGTAATTGTCATGACATTGAACCTGGGGATTATGTAATGATACGGAATTTTCTACGCTCAGGTTGCCTTATTGACAGATGGGAAGGACCATACCAGGTCTTATTGACTAGCACTACAGCATTGAAGGTTGCTGAGAGAGAGACTTGGGTTCATTCGTCCCACTGTAAAAAGGTTGCTGATCCAGAGAGGCCCCGTGATAAGGAACAGACGGTAGAGGTTGTATCACTGGAGTGTCTGTTCCAGGAGGACTAAGGCGGCACCTGAGCATCGAGAACCACAAGATTAAAAGCAGTTGTCGATCCCCTGTTCCCTTTTATTGTTTTTCTTCACTTCCCATCCCCTCTCCCTCAAATTATTTTTCCCCCCTTCTCATTCTTCTTCGTCTCCTCCTAAGATGGACTTGCCTCAAGAGACTGTGATCCGGATTTTCCTGTTGACCATGATGTTGACCAGAGCAGTCTGTTCCGGTGAGAGTACCATGGAGTTCGAGAGAGGTTCTGGAATGGGTTCTGATGACAGAGATGGAGGCGTAGTTTTCCGAGAACAACATAATCAACAAGCAAAGGCGAGTATCAGAAAACGATCCGATAGCATTGACCACAGAAGGAATTGTGATGGATTGTTAGCTGAAGAAAACTGTATCTGTAGGCTCTGTGACAATGTAGTGGAGGATGGGTGCATTAAGAAATGCCAATCCAGTTTTAATATCCATATGGACCGGCATCCCTTGAGTGACTATCACTCTTTAGTGGGTAGTGTGTTAAATAAAACAGATTGTTGGGTATGCTCTCAAGTACCTCAAGGTCATAGCAAATCAGGGCTAGTACCATTTCCTTTAACGATAGGGGAGGTACTTGAGCTAAGTTGTGGGAGGCCGGTGGACAGGAGGTTTAATATCTCCAGCCCTCCTAGTTTGAAGCTCCACCAATACCATGTGGATAGGTCCCTATTATGTTTTAACATCTCCAATCCCCGAAAGCCGGGAAATTGGGAAGTGTCATGGAGTAATCAGACCATGACCTTTTCGCATAGAGCAGATAGAATGCCTACAGATACAGAGCTTATACGCCACATAGCCAGTAGAGGAAAATCTTTCCGGTATAGGTACACCCTAGGAAGTAGGATTACGAGAGTTGGAGAGGTATCACCAGGATACTGTGCACATATCGTACAACCTGATACGTGTACTAAGCAGATGGAAGAATTAGGGTTAGGAGATTTCACATGGAAGGTGTGTAATATGGTTATGTCCTACTCCGTCCCATATGTCCTCCCCGATGATGCATATTTCATATGCGGGAGGAAGGCGTATAAGTGGCTTGCCCCAAACTCTGAAGGGTTGTGTTATATTGGAAAAGTGCTGCCTGAAGTAATGACTGTATCACATGACAAAATGAAAGACATACACCGTGTTGCCCAAACTCCTTATACTCATACTCATTACGAGCACATCGTTAAACGGCACCTGATAGAAAGAACAGAGCATCCGGCCTCTGACATGATCCATGAATCCACCGGGATTCAGTTTCTAATCGCGTTAGATATCACTCGCACTGCTAGAGGAGTGCTGAACTATAGATACATCTCTGCGCTTGCAAATTTGTTAGATAATATCACTGAAATGTATGATGACACGTTTAGGTATACTGGAAGGGAACTTCAAGCTTACAAAACAGAACTGGTACAGCATAGAATGGTTCTCAATTACCTCACAGCAGTAACAGGCGGATATTGTGTCACACTGGCAACACAATACGGCGTGAAATGTTGCACATATATTACGAATAGCACCGAGGACCCGGTCGAGGTCATAGACCAAAAGATGGACGATATTCTCCAACTGAAGTGGGAATTTCGCAGGAGACACAATCTCACCCTTGCTGCTGTGAGTAATGAGCTGACTAGTTGGGTGTCATGGTTGAACCCGCGAAATTGGTTCTCCGGTTTAGGAGAATGTGCTCAAGGAGTTATAATGGATGTTGGGAAGTTTCTCCTATGTATCTTAGGTGTTGTCATATCAATTGGTTTGATATTTAGATGCGGTCAGGCTTTAATGAGGTGCAATCGACGTACTAGGGTAATGAGTTTAAGGAGTGAGGAAACTGTAATTCCAATGGACTTGATTTATGACCCAAATGTAGAAACAATGATGTGATGAAAATGCGATTTCTACGGTCCGTTTCTTTCACCTGTTTTTCCGTTTCCTCCAAGGTAAAAAGACCCACTTGGACGAGGAATTTGATGAGCCGATATACAGACAACAGATGGATTAAAAGAAGAAGTTTTGACAACCTTATACACAGATTTGATGAACTATGCCATGGATCCCCAGTTTCCCTAGAAAATTTTAAAATTACGCTAGCCCAACACTTTTGTAAATCTATGGACATTGACAGCTTTTGCTCGCACCTTATGGGCAAAAGCACAAAGAAGACTGCAATCAACAGACACCAAACAAGACCTCAATCGACGAATGTTCATTTACCTGACATAGAATACCACCGCATTTACCGTAATTATGTCTTTTCTTCATTTCTACAACCCTCAGGTAATGACACACATAGTCGATAGGGAATACAGGCACAGATATCAGCAATCACATATCTCCCCCATTCATGTATCATCAACTAAAATGTGCTCCCCCATTTTGTTACAACCAAAGCCGAAAAGAGCTCGGTAAAGTTTGACAGCCCATCCACAGACCCGTACCGCGGGATAAGAAGGAATTCAAATGTATACTTCGCAATACCTCGAAGCTTGATTTAAAACACGTACGGCACGATGATACATGACCCCCAAACATGGACTCATACACACATGCTTCTGCTATCCCACTAGGTCATACCCTCTTCACACCTTCTCCTCTCTCCTCCCTTACCCAACCATGTAAATGTATTAACCCCTAACATATATTTTTCTCTTTTTGAAATGTTTTCAGGAAGTGGCAGTTATTGTTGACTGCCAAAGGGTGGACTGTCAAAGTCAGAAAAATATCTCTATGCACACTACCATATTTGCACCTCACACAGGTCCGTGCTGCGCATGCGTACGCTCTCCCGTACGTGCGCATACTCACAGTCGCGGGCACCCGCAGGCGCACGGTATGCGTATTTACGGTAGAGTTTATGTGATCATAGCGTGCGACTCAATCGTTACATATTTTCACCATATAATGTATTTTTTAGATCATGGTCCCTTTGATAGATTCTGAAAGTTTAGTTAATATAGCATGTTCCTGGACAGAGAGATCCCTCTTTGTTTGATACAAAGGGTCAGACAGGAGTAGTACAGTGGTGTTTAGTATCCATCGGAAGAATATTTAATTAGCAATATTCCGGTGTTGGTTTGAAGCAGATCAATCGCTCGTGCGAATAGTTATGGACATAAGAAGTTTATGAACATTTACTTTATTTGCACTTTATTACCCATGCGGCGGGAAACCCAGTTTCCCTCCCACCTGAGCTGTTGGAAATAGTCACAGCCCACCTGTATGAATCAACCTATGACCTTTTGTTATAATGCGAGGAGGAATTCCTGTGTCCAATGAACAATGAGATTGTAGGGACCATTGAATTGCATTGTGTGTGGGGCATAAATAGAAAGGCCAATCACATCCAGCTCTCACTCTTCAACGGTTATCATTGCTGAAAATCGGGAGCTGGATGTCCAGAGGCGCATGCGATCGTTTCCCTTGTGCGTAAGTTTTTCTCCGTAATCATACTGTTTCTCTCTTTTGTTATTATGGGCCATATCTTTCTCTCTCTCTCTTCTCTTTCTCTCATTTTCTCTTAAACGTAATTGTATCGTATTTACTGTGTAGTTATCTGGTTAGTTAGTCTATGTTATATTGTAGTGTATGATTTGTATTTGTATTAATTCTTTTGCAAGTATATCATTCAAAATATATATATTAGGCGTTGGACCCTAAGCCCAGGTATCTGTGTATTTCTTATAGAGTTAAGTATTCTCAGAGCGTCGGTGACGCTCAAACTGCTTTTAAGTTAGTAAGGTTATACTGTGTTGCATTTACACCATATCACTACACAAAGGGTTGCTGCATAATACACTGTTTATGGTTTAGATAAAGGTTTAACATTGTGAGCGTCTGCGCCGCTG
This sequence comes from Pseudophryne corroboree, assembly GCF_028390025.1. NCBI lineage: Eukaryota > Metazoa > Chordata > Amphibia > Anura > Myobatrachidae > Pseudophryne > Pseudophryne corroboree. The sequence continues at coordinate 485,695 of NW_026970104.1, forward strand.
GTGATCTCCTCGTGGTCTCGAGCGTTCGCATCGCTATAGCGAATCATTACGGTAGTCGGCAGCCAATAGCGTGCCTGCCAGTGATCTCTTGGCCGTGAGCGAACGTAACGCTTGAGCGTCTCGACCACGGCTAAGCGATTGTTACGCAACGTGCGTACCCTTACGGTACTTCATACGTAGTTAGCGTACAGTGTTCTTAGACCTCATAAAGGGTATTATATAAGATAAATATTTAGCTTTATCAACAGGGATAGTGGGTGACTGAAGCAGGGGTGATAGGGTGACAGTGGGTGACTAAAGCAGGGGTGACTGGTATAGTGGGTGACTGAGGCAGGGATCGCAGATATAGTGGTTGACTGAGGCAGCGGTGACTGGGAGATAGTGGGTAACTGAGGCAGGGGTGACAGGGAAAGTGTGTGACTCAGGCAG